>NC_088208.1:2007890-2043815 GCF_037126465.1 Ornithodoros turicata
TCCCATACTATCCCAGTGTAGTGCATAGAGTAACCATATTCACAAAAAGGTCAATTTGTAGCCGTAAACAAGAAAATACTAATAACAAGTCATAAATTATGAAGGTAGTTCCATACTATCACATAGGAGTGCATTGAACAATGCGACAGAGTAGGCCTACTCTGAGTAGTACTCAGAGACTCAGACAGAGTAGGCCTACTCTGTTCACTACATTGAGATGTGATGCGACTATCTTCATGATTTATGGCCTGTATTGACTATTTCCTTCTTTGCCGCTATGATTTGACTTTCTATGACTAGGATTACTCAGTGCACTACGGTGGGGTAGTAATGGACTACCTGCATGATACACTACATGTATATAATGTTCATAATAAATTTTCTTTTAACAACAATGAAATAGTCATAATAGGATATAGATCATGCAGGTGCTCCCAAACTATGGGATAGTAGAGCATTTACCAACGATAGCAAATTTATACCTGCAAACGAGGAAATAGCCATAACTTGTCATAAACATTGGAGGTAGTCCCATATTACCAAATAATGCATGGAGGAAGCCAGAAACAAGGAAGTAGGCATATACCCAGTCAACACACTATTGTAAATTCGACGTAGAAAAAACGTTGTATATCAACGAAATGAATGTTGAATCGACGATGAAAGCGAACGTGAAATCATGATGTCAAATGTCCGCTCGAAAACATGTTAATTTAACACGTGCCGATCAACGTAAATTTAACGTATATGAAATGCAGTTTATATGTGAATACAACGTACCAGACTGTACGACATGAAAGCATAAAATAAACAGCGCTTTACAACGTTTCTCCAACGCTGCCATAACGATAAAAATTACACGTTCAGTGTAATTTTACATTTATTTTAGTATATCCCCTTAACACTTTGAATGTTCATTTAGACATCCCAAGTCTGATATAAAAATAATTTCGCAGGAAAGTGGGGAATAGAATCACTTTATTACCCAAAGCACACTTGGCATAAGCGTTGACTTGAATTTGCTATAGCCCTTGTGTTTATCTTCTGCACTATTGGCTTGTGGTGGTGCTGTGTGTGTTATCTGTACACGTAGGCACTTGGATGTTGCATCTGCAAAAAATCGTGAAGTGTCAACTGATGAGCTGTTCATGCCTGTGTCAAGACCACTTTGTGGTTATTTATGTTTGCAAATCACAGAGCGTCCGTTTATATAGATCACGATCACAATATCACCACCTTATGTAAATAAGAAGGATCGTCGATGTTACTCACCAGTATAATTAGCTCGGGTCCTGCCTGCTAGCGACGCAACTGTAACCTCTGGTCCCTTGTTGCCTTATGAACGGCTACCGATTTCATTGTTCCTTCGTGTTTTCCAATCGCTGGAACTCACCGGCCAAGTAGAAGTTCCGCCGTCAAAGAACACTGAGAAAAACGACACAGACATGATACAGACATTTCGACGTTAGAGAATTTTCCGATTTACGCAGCATTCTTACCTGTAGCGCATAAGACGGTAAATGATTCCAAGCTTGCTCAAAGAGACACTTTCCGAGTCCTAAAAGAATATGTACGATGAAAACTACAGTGAATCGACCACAAACTAAAAGTAGCACACCACGCTAATGTGCCTACAAGCATAGCCAGGATCGTTTTCATTTTCATGAACTCGGTGGGCTGAATTGACTGGAAGAGCCAGAGATATTTTGTGCTATCGTTCTGGAGTTTTATTTCAGAGGAATAGTCACTGTGAAGTTTGTTTTCAGAAACATAAAACGAACTAAAACTAAACACTTTTCTTTCAGAGCATGCCTTATGCACCTGCATTTCAATTCAGATTTGTGTTACAGGAATGACAGACCACTATACAGTGATGAACATTTGAAGGTGGAAGTGCTGGAACGAAGATGCGTTAATCTGTGTGAAAGGTGCTTTGTATGTGCCTGAGTCGTGGGCATAGGTCACAAGCTAATTTCTGTCTTCAGAAGAGGTGTCAACAATGCTCCTTCTACCTACTAACCAGCTCCACTTTTTACAGTTCCCTGTAAGCTAATGGAGCACATCATATACCAGCGCGTTGTTAACCATGTTAAGCCTATCAATTTTTTTAAATTCCAGCATGGCTTTAGAAAAGGGTATTTAGACAAAACTATCATAAATCGGTCACAGCATTTTAAACTGTCTTGATTTCTAGGTTCACGTAGATGCAGTATTTTTTTATTTTGTGAGGGCTTTCGGTACTGTGCTTTATGCTTGCTTTTTGGCCAAACTAGCCTCATTAAACCTTGATCCTGCTACCATTGACTGGATATGCAGTTTCTTGACTAACCGCAACCGTGCCAACAATTCTTGAGGAGAACCTATCATGTCACCACCATGCAGCATTTGTCACGTTACCTTTGCATCACATTTTAATCTAGTGTGAAGCAAGGTCTTTAGGCGATCGGTCTTGTATAATTGCACGCCCCTCCGTTATGTAACACCACGCGGCTCTTCAACCTATACGACAGATTTATAAATATATTGCCAAGTAGCCAAGTAAATTGTTTACGAGGCTCATTATCCCGTTTCACCACATTACCGCAAGCTATTGTTAGGGTAGTAGCCCAGGGTATGAAGCTCGCCACTAATCATCAGTCAAACAAAGTTCATAATGTAAAATCCTTTACTGAAAACACCGACTTAACACCAGAATTGAGAACAAATAGAGTGAACGTTTCGTCGCCTCTCCGGGTGGCATCATCGCTACAACAGAGAACAGTCAAAAACAACATCGAAGGAGTCAAATCAGTGATGTGCATTCTTTCCATCCAAGATGGTTCATACGCCATTTGAAGGGTACTGTGCCCATCAGGCATTAAGACTGTGCATATAAAGTTGAGTGCACAGACTGTGGTGCAACCTACATTGGCGAGACAGACAAAAGACGTGGGACAAGACTAAAAGAGCACACAAGGAACGTACGTTGCCAAGGCCTCTCATGCTACTCAGACCAGGACCTAATTAGTCTACCATTGTGGCCAAAGGGACATGTATTTAATTTTGATGGGGCCGTAACCTTTGCACATGGCTAGCGATGTGGCATAGAGTGTGCTTAGAGTCCTGGTTTATCAGACGTGATGCATCAGCCTGTAATACAAACCGTGGCCCCCTATCGGATGTGTATGATGCACTCCTAGATAAGGGGGTGGGGGATATACATTTCTTTCGGAAAGGTCAGCCTGTGCTCGTCTTTGGCGGTTGTACTGATGATTCCATCCGGAGAGGCCGCAAAACGTTTACGCTCTGTTTTTAATCGTTGTGTTAAGCAGTGTTTGCAGTAAAGGAAGCTACATTATGAGGTCGTCACCCGGCATTTGGAATATATTTTCAAATAAAGTTGTTGTTTTACGAAGCTCATTATATTATAGAAATCATTCTTATTGCCTATTGTTTAGGGGATACCATTCTTGCAGTCACATGGAGCACGGAAGTGCCAATTTCGAAAGTATTGTCAATCTGATTTATGTTCGTGCCAACATGGCACAGCGTATGCACGAGGTAGCTCCATTTCAGGAGCTGGAGAACACTCAAAGCAAGCATTACATATTGTGTGCAGCATTACATACTTGCTTTTGCTAGGGCAACTAAGAAGGGTGGATAGAAAGACAGGCACAACCTGTTTCCACAGAAGACACTCAGATTCATTAGCAATTTCCTGCAAGAGAACTTAAGGCTTTTCAAGATTACTAGAACATGGGTACCTGATTGTCGATAACAAGAATTCATACACCAGAGGTCAAAGTTACACACACCCTACTTTCCATCAAAACTGTTAAAAGGCGTGATCCCCTAAACCTGCACAAAATTCCTGGGGTGTCTTCACTTGGCACTGTCGCTGTTCCTCTCATAAGCATCTCTATGAACCTGACTCCCAGTTCTGGATGCACTGCCTGAGGTAACTCCAGCATGCTTTCCCAACGTGAATGGTGGCAACTTCTATGAGCAGCGTTGTACTTACTGAAAGCGATATGAAATACCATGCCTTGACAGGTTATGTTGATATCCTTCTTAAGACCGTAGAGAGATGTTCCTTGCTCCCTTTATTCTATACCCAGACATGTACAAAATGCCGCAAAAAAGTATTTGAAATAAGATACAGCGTACATCAGCGAAAATGTATTTGAAATACAGTACAAATTACTTATGAATAAAAGTATTTAGAGTAAAATACTAAATACTTGAAAAAGTAATTAAGATACTCACAAGACACTTTCGTACTCGGCATAAAGATAGCCTTTATAGCCGTTATTCTCTGTTTCAGCAACGAATTCGAAATAGGGCCTCAGATAAGGCCAAGGAAGTAAAGGCACAGCCTTCGTGTGGGGCGCTCCATCCTGAGATGTGATCATGCGCGCAGTTAACAGTGACTGAAAACAACCCTTAGAAATCGTCTCCCTATAAGGTATCTTTCAAAGCTGAAGGAAGGTCAGAACTCAGGTCAATGGCATATCCCAAAAGCAGGTCCGGAATTCACGGAATTCCAGACGCGGTTAGACCATCGACCTGAGAGCCACTTCTTGCATGGAAACCGGCCAGAGGTACAAGTCCCGCTTTGTTTCTGGGTCACAGGGGGGTTGTAGGGGATCCAATTCCACGCATGCGTAGAACATCCAGGAGGATTAACATGCGTCCTGCTGCTCCGTAGGAGTAGCAGGAGGAGGAGGAGTGTCGTTGGGAGGAACCCGAGAGGGTTGCCTGCCTGATTAGGCGGCATGTTTCTCGGGAAGGGAAAGGTGGTGGAGAGGAGGAGAGGAAAGGGTGAAGTGGAAGACCGAACGGAATCCGCTCGGGGGGAGGATAGCTGCGTCCATGGGCCGACTTCAGGGGAACTGTGCCGGCATACGCCTATTACACATCTGAGGGAAACCCAGGAAAAACCCCAGACGGCACAGCCGGCCCGCGGATTCGAACCGCGGACCTCCCAGTCTCCAAGCGCACGCGTTACCGCTGCGCCACCGGAGCTGGTTGCTACTCCGTACACGCAGAGGGAACAAGAATTGTGAGGTCATCTCTTGACTGCCCTTCCCTGACCTGTCGTCGGTAGGATGAGGAGAAGGGAAACGTCACAGGGCACTTCCGAAAAAAAAAAATCCTCACGAGACTATGAGCCAGGATAATGAAAGTAATTGAAGTACCGTGTAGAAAATACTTAGAAAAGTATTTAAATTAGATTGCAAGATACATTTCTTGAAAAGTAATTAGCAAGATACAAAATACTGAAAAAAACTTAAATCATTAATTTAAGTTCATCATTAATCAATCAAGGAATCAATAATTAGCCAGCATTATGTATGTGTCGTTCCCTGTTGTATATAGAGTATGTATTCTGTTTCGTGCACCACACTAAAGGCAACGGCTGTTTGTGGGCACATTAAATCAATCAATCAATCAATCAAACTACTGTATGTCCGTCCAAACCGCACTATCAGACACAAGTCTATACTTGCCACCAAGCCGATGAGTATTGCCTCACAGTCAGGGCAGTCAAGGGAATCAATCACTGAGACTCAGAAAAGCTGTTTTCTATGGGGATCTCATCCAGGACTGAGACATGAGTATAGCCCCGACAAAGCACCAAGATTTCGTTGAATTTAGAGGTGTCAGCTTTTAATCTCCTCCTTGGCCCCTTTTTTATATGGTGCTTAATTACTTTAGCCTTGTACAGCTTTGGAGATTGCGGATGTTGAGATAATGTAAGAGGTGGGATTAGGCTTTAGGAACAATGAGGCAAAGTGTGACAATATACATTCGGAGAATGTTTATGTATCATTCACACAAAGAGAGGATAAATATTACAATAGGTGTTACATCTTTTCTGGTTTTGATATTTATTTATTCATGAATGTACCTCAAAGGCCCTTGCGAGCATTACATGAGGGGGGACAACAACATGGGTCATTTAACAAATACAGAAGCTACAAGGACCATGCATATTTGAAAGACAGAGTCTGCCTTTCATTTGTTCATCAGTCTGGCTCAAGCAATTGTTCAGTGTAGCAACGGTACACAATGTCACGAAAGGAGTGCTCATCTATCGCTTCGCAAGGCTCATTAAAAAGGACTAGTGTTGTGTTTCAACACAACATACTGAACTCATGAACCATGCATCATCTTGAGAGCTATAAATCATCCTAAATACAGATGCTGGATTGTTTTAAATGCGGTAGACGAGCTCTGCGAAGAGGTGCCTCCATTTAGGATGTTGGGCACTTGAAGCCTGTGGCAGTTTCTGTGTGGAAGGCTCGCAAGATCCTGCTGGGATGACCATGTTCTTGTTTTTTCCCAAACTTGTGGTAAAAACACGTTGCAAACTGGCGATACGCAGTATATCCATATCGTCTACGCAGATGTACATAAAATATAGTTTAGGCAAATAGGTAGCCGGTCATAGTACAGGGTGTGCGTCGTGGCATTTCCACGTGTACTTGAGAGCGACTACAATTTATCCGCACACGCCCTGTATATGCTGCCTACACATGCTGTATTCTTTTAGAAACCAACATTTTTTTTTTTTACTTTTCAGTGAATCGTAAGTAAGAACACTCAATGTCGCTAAAAGCCTACGCTGAAAACCTAAGCACAGGGGAATACATAAAAAGGTGACTTAACACACAGCACACTGACAATTAGACAGTTGCCTATATTGCTTTTCTCCAGTTCACAGTTCTGTATTGTGTCGTCTTTTATGTGGTACGCCCTGTACTGGAGTTTTTAGCGACCTTAATGCAGGACCAAACCAATTTTGAGCTCCCAAGTTTTAACATCGTTCGACAGGGTCACATGTGACTTACTCGTGAATATGGTCGCTCATAGGTTCGCGCTGCCCACGGAATTCAATATATGCCACCTTCAGGAGAGTCGTATTGAGGCATAGAAGTTGGAAATCTTCGTGGGTTGTAATGCACTCATATTGCTGTCATTCGGCTGCGCTTTCGAGCTCCTCGCAGCACAAGATTTCGATCTCCTTCGGCATTATGACACACCAGCCGCACCGGCACCTTAAACAGCAAGTACGCATTAAATATGAAGACACGAAATTTCAGAAAACATGTTTACATGTTCGATTACAGTGCGCTTTAAAAAGCTCATCGCTTACCTGTCTGCCGAAGACAGGAGACTGATCCTGTTTGCTTCGTCTGTGACCGATGTTCGTAGAGCTTTGACTTCGGCTCGTATTTGCGGCATCGGCGACGTTTCGAAACCAAGGCTTCCGAACTGTTCAGCACACAGAATTTCCTTCTTGATCGCAGAAACGACAGAAAAAGTTCCGGGCTCGAAGTCTCCGCATTTCTTGCTTCGACGTCCATATTGAAGATCGCTTTGCGGATGCCGCCGCTCTCAAAAACTAACAACAGAACTTCCGGTCCGGGCGCCCAATGAAACATGAACCTCATGTTTTCGTCACGCACACGGAAATTGGCGGATATCCACTATACAAAGAGGCTATATTTCGGCGCCGATTGCGCGAGTTGAGGAGGAAAAGCGAAGCTGGTTTTCAGCTCCCCATTTGGCAAACTTTGCCGCCGCGCACAGCCAAAATATTTCGCGTGTGGCTTGGAGGCATATTATACCTTCGTAATAGATGCAAACGAAAGATTTGTTGAACTCCTGGTCAGAGTCCCTTTAAAAATTAACTTCACCGCGTACGAATTGCGTGCGTTCCCCCACCCCCGTTTTCATCAAATCAAGGAAGAGAACATTCCCAGGCAGCACAATGCATTGGGCTACCCATCCCCCCGACTGTTTCCTACACTCTAAAAACTGAACTTCACCGCATAGCACGCTCTGCGCCAACCATTGCCACGAATGATAGGGTTATCGCTTCTGATTTGAGGAGAGAGAGAGAGAGGCGTACGCCTCCCTCTCCTCGAATCAGAAGCGATAACCCTATCATTCGTGGCAATCACTCTTAAAAATGAACTTCACCGCATAGCACGCTCCTAGCCAACCATTATCTCGAATGATATCGTTATCGGCTCTGATTTGCTGAAAACAGGAGGCGTACGCCTTTTTTGTGACACTTATGCTGTTCATAATTGTCACAAAAAGGCGTACGCCTCCCGTTTTCAGCAAATCAGGGAAGCGTGCTATGCGGTGAAGTTCATTTTTAAGAGTGATTGCCACGAATGATAGGGTTATCGCTTCTGATTCGAGGAGAGGGAGGCGTACGCCTTTTGTGTCAATTTGGATACATGATAATTGACACAAAAAGGCGTACGCCTCTCTCTCTCTCCTCAAATTATTCGTGGCAATGGTTGGCGCAGAGCGTGCTATGCGGTGAAGTTCAGTTTCTAGAGTGCACTCGTGGGGGAGAAGGGAAGGCAGCGCGGAAGGGAATATGTGATCGCATCCGGACATAGCTCCGATCGCCTGTCAACATGTGTTTATGACATAATGCCGATCAGGACTCACCTGACCTCATTTTGCTCCGACGTCTGATGCAATAGTCTTTTTGGCTTTGGCTATATACAGGGTGTCAAATCAGCGAACGCAACTCGCACGGGGACGGGTTTGCGGCTGTCAAATTTTTGTACAAATCTTCTGAAAAAAACATGTGATTTCGGTTGGAATAGTGTGCTATGGCCATATGCTTCCTAATTCATCAAGAAAAACGTTAACTTTTGTTGGCTAATTTTCGAGTTCAATTAGCAAAATTAGCTTAATTAATGTGAGATGCGAATGTAAACGACCTGAATCTGTGGCAAAAGTATGTGTGTGTGTGTATTCCAAATAGTTTCATAATTTTCTGAAGTTAAACGTATTTTTAGAAATTTAATGACACTTTCTCACCGGACACCCTGCATGTAACTTTTTGGAATTCCCGTAATCGGTTTCACTCGATTGCATAGCTATGGAGATACTATCCTAAGTATTTCCTAACAAATGAAGTACTATAGTGCATGATTTCTTGTGTGGGTAATGGGAACGGTAATGAATTCCCTTTTAACCTTTTCCAACACTGCGCCTGGAAGAAGTGAGGAAAGTTCCCCTGCCTCTGCCAGTCTAGACAGTGGCCCCTTGGTCACCAAGAAGGCAAAGAACACAATATTCCAGAACTGGTTTTCCAATGTGTTCCATTACCGCGTCTTTACACACAAAAAAAAAAAGAAAAAAAAAGAAGAAGAAGAGAAGAGAAAAGAAACGTCATCTTTGTTGTTAAGGTGTGTCAATTTTCTGTTTCAACCATAGCTACTCTTTTCTTCAGTGCCTATGTATTTGCCAGCATGCTTCCATATATTTGGGTAGAAATCCAGCGAACCGGTAGAGATGTAGGAAGGGAGTTGCCTCAGGACAGAAGCCGACGATATTTCGAACAGAGACTGTTCTTCTTCTGGGCACCGTCCTCATCATTGGCATGGTATTCAAAGGGTTAGGTGTGACGTGTTTAAAGGTTCATGCGAATTGTGGGTCAATAGCCAGGAGGGAAGAAAGGGTCCGTACGGGCTTCTACGGCCGGAGTGAATGGCTGCTTTGTTAGAGTGTGGAGGAAATTATGTGAGCGTAGTGATCTAGGCTACAGATCGGTTACAGAAAAATGGAAGGTTCACGAACACGTGGACGAAACGGGACAACAGGCAAGAATTGGCAAGCATAGCGAAAGATAAGGAGGTTAGGGGGAGGCTACGTGGGGAAAGTTCCAGAACGAGCAAAGTTTTTTTTTTTTGTATTTGTAATACAAAGCTGTGGCATGCAATAAAGAAAGCAGAAATCAGTGGCCATGCAGAACATAACAGATGATAATGGAGGTAGAAGGGAAAAGCATATTTTATTTGTGAAGTGTTTCTAGGGTGCCTTGTGATTTGTTGATACCGAACGGGTGAAGAGCGTTGAACTTGTTTATGAGATAAGACTCCCTATCACGTCTGTCACGTGTGGATCTAAACCCGGTTTCTATAATATATAGTTTAATGTTGTCAAAATTGTGACCAGGAACGTTAAAGTGTTCGGCGACTGGTTTGGGGAGTTTGTTGAACGTGTCGGTTGTGTGTCCGGTAAGGCGGTTGTTCATTTGTTGGCCGGTTTCACCAATGTATTGCATACAGCAGTCGCCGCACTCAATGCAGTATATGACATTGGAGCTTGTGCATGTGAATTCGTGGTTAATGGGGTGGGTGTAATTGCTCGCAGTGCTTTTGATGGAGTTAGCGTGTTGAACGTGCTTGCATGTTTTGCAGCGCGGGAGGTTGCAGGGTCGTGTTCCCGTGTACGGGGTGCTGTTTTGCTGATTTTGGCATTGACCAAGGAGTCTTCTAGGTTTTTTGCGCGTCGGTATGGTCACCTGTATGGGATGGGTGAATATATTGCGAAGTCGGTCACTGCTTTGGAGGAGGGGCTCGTGCTTCTGTAGAATGGCTTTGATGTTTGGAAGTGCGTTGGAATATCTTGTGATGAAGCTTATTTGGTACGCGTCAGGATTTTTTCGGTTTTCCAGAACCTCGTTTCGATCGAGTGTGAGTGCCTTGCGACGGAATTCGATTAGGAGGCAGTCTGGATAGTCCCTTTGGGCAAGTGTACTGTAGAGTTCGTCAAGCTTCTCAGCGTAATCTGTGTCGTTTGAACAAATTCTGCGTAGTCTTACACTCTGCCCATTAGGAATTCCAACCTTACAGTGACGCGGGTGGTGACTCTTGAAGTGAAGGTATTGTCGTTTGTCATTTGGCTTTTTGTACAGGGTTGTGATGAGGTTGCCGTTGTCTAGTGATATTGTGATGTGGAGGAAGTAAATTAAGTGAGTTGACTGTTGCGACGTGAACTTTATGTTGCTATGCGATGTATTCAGTAGATCTACGAACTTTTGAAATTCATGTCCCCCGTGTTCCCATATTATCAGTATATCACCGATGTATCGAAGGTACACAGTGGGTTTTAATGAGAGGGCGCTGAGAACTGTGTTTTCTAAGAACCCCATGAAGATATTTGCGTATGTGGGTGCAACAGGTGTGCCCATACTCCATTGAACTCGAAGTAGTTCAGTTTAAGAACCAAGTCCATTAGAGCGAGTATGGTTTCCGTGTCTTTTCTGGTGTTTGTGGTAGAAAGGGTATTGCAGAGGGCTGTGATTCCGTCGTCGTGTGGGATGTTAGTATACAGTGATGTCACATCCAGCGTGGCTAGTATTGTGTGCCAACCAACTGTACGAGTGTTGTTTGTATCTCTGGTTATTCTGAGGAGGTGGGGTGCGTCTTGTACATGCGATGGCAGTGTTGTCGGAATATGGTTTAAATAGTAGTCCAGGAATTTCGAGAGTCTTTCTGTTGGTGTGTTGTTATTAGATACAATTGGCCTGCCGGGGATGTCAGCCGTATAGAGCTCGTTGGCGTGTACCTTGTGGATTTTGGGCAGTAAATAGAAACGACCTGCGCCTGTGTTTGATGGGGTGAGATATCTGAGGTCATCACGTGTGATGAGCTTTCGTTCGTGAAGGTCCTGTATGGTATGGGTTATTAGCGCCGTGTACTCCTTTGTTGGGTCATGGTCCAGTTTGAGGTAGTGTTGCGTATTGTTGAGTTGCCTATGAGCTTCAGAAATATATTTATCTGTGGGCCAGATGACGATACTTCCACCCTTATGTGCGGGTTTGATAATGATATCATCTCTGTCAGCTAGCGCTTTGATGATGTCACACTGTGTTTTAGTGAGATTGTGACCACGCGAGCTTTGGGAAATACCGCGGAGAATGTCGTTGCTTACTTGTTTAATGCAATGTAATGTACAGGTGTAATGCAGGTGTAGACACCACTGCCGTGACAACTCTATGATGCCTTAGGCGTAGACGGGCTGCTATTGTAACCAGTGCAGAACATCTCTGGGGGTGGAAGAGGGAAGTCACTGAAAAGGTTAGCCAGCTGTAGGACACGAACCCACATTTTCTGGACTACCAGTCCGGGGGTCTACCAATTGAGCTAAGCTAACACACCTCCCCAGCGACTTTCATGGGCGCGTCATCTGAAGGAACAAACCAACCACTCTCTCACTCATCCCCCTTTCACTCTTACATTTTTCGCACTCATACACACAATCATACGACGGGATCGACGCAAGCGGCAACTCTCATGTTCAACAGTTCTCTCATGTTCAACAGTTGCCGCTTGCGTCGATCCCGTCGTACGATTGTGTGTATGAGTGAGAAAAATGCAAGAGTGAAAGGGGGGATGAGAGAGAGAGAGGTTGACTTGTCCCTTCAGATGACGTGACGTTAGGTACGCCCTTGCAGGACTCATCCGGAGACATCCCCAGTGCTCGTCATTTCCCTCGCAGGCCCTGCTCCCAAGGAGTTACGATTTCATTATTCCCTCAGCACAGCATACAAAGGCTCCTTCACATCACTGCTTCGATAAGTTATAGACGGTAACACACTCATCTCTGCCGCTGAGAAGCAGAGGGCTATCGGCGCAGTAGACTATCTCACGGATAGGATATGATCGTGAACATTTACGGTGTGATACCGAGAGCACTGCTCAATTGTACACGCACCCAGAAGGGTCGTACGCGTGCAGCGAAATTGCGTTCCTCACGGCTGTTCAGCACAACATTGCCGGCACGTGTTGACCGCTCGATGACACGGGCCGCTCCAAAGGAGCAAGCAGAGTACCGTGGTATGGGCACCTTTGGGCATTGTGCGAAAAAAATGTCTAAATGCGGTAGTTTTATAAAACCACCATAAGCTGTGATATGTTGGACACGTGGTCGCTCCCACATGATTCGTATAGAGCAAGGGATGGGCCTGCACTGTAGTTGACCCTAGAAAGCTCGCTTTAATATGCACTCGTTCAGCAACAACTTAATTGCTCAGTAGCTTACCCGTGCCATAGAACCAGTCGGTAGTGTGTCCATGATGCCAATAATTGTTTTACTGCACTCTGCCAGGAATCTTCCAACGATGGACTTTGCCTTAATCAGCCTTCTGACACCTGCGTTGCAAGTATACAAACAGTTGAGGGTCGACACACGAGCAGAGCAACCCATGGCGAGCCCACTCGAACATGTCGGAACCCGTCGATCGTCACATCTGCACTGTCGAGGCGCCTCGTCGCGCTCTCCCTTCCCCACTCCTTCCCTCGTAGAAATGCCTTCCTCCTACCCTCTCCACACACCGCGCATGCGCGCCGCGCCGTGGCTACAGACACACCACGCCGCCATTCTTTCGTAGCGAGGATTCTTATGCTAACGCGTTAATAACAGTCATCCATGACTGATTCATTGTACGTAAAAACGTTTTGCGTATCGTCAAGTTGCAGCACATATTCTTGTGAACGACAGTGCTCTTGTGTCGTGTATGAATAAATGTCTATCAATTGTACACTTTCGTACGGTGTTCTTTCTGAATCACGTTGCGATTAGTGCTGGTGGCGGAGCTCAGCATAGAACTATGGCGCACGACAATGGGCCACGTCACCGGGATGGACCTCCCAAGCGTGTTTTCCGTATCCTAGTCTGTTGATTCGTTTAAAAGCACCCAGTCCTCACCAAGTCAACACACGTGGTTGACAGAATGTAAAATCCACGTTGAACATCGTTGAACAATGTGAAACGTGAATTGCGAACATGAATTTCACGCAGATTGCATACACCAGCAGTGGAATTGAGCACGTTATGACAGCGTTGATACTTACGCTGGAATTTAACGTAACCGAAAACGTAGAATGAACAACTTTGTTTCTGCTCAAGTTTTCCTTCAGGATTTCACATCGAAAGTGTACACGCAGAAATCACGTTGATCTATCATGCGGAAAGCAACGGCATTATCCAATCCAATCCCATCCACGATCCAATTCAAGTTAGGTCCTTTCAAAGCGAGGATCGGGGAAGCCGCACGAGGCGCCATTGTCGTAGCCGCCACAAACTGGCGTTTCTAGTTTATTTCGCTTTTGCGGCTCCTTCTTCCTTGTTTCTTGGCTTGTTTTCATTTCGAACCGGGTTGTGGTGGTGACTGTAATATCGGCAAGCACAGGTTTCGCTCACACTGCTGGGATATAAGAGTTGGTCATGGCGGTTACGACGGGCTCTCTCTACTACCAGGAAGTTGACCCAGAGATTATCGCCGCTGCTGGCAAATCCAGTGTGTGCGATTTATAAGTAGTTTGTAGAAAGCGCACGTATGTGCACGTCGGGTTTAAGTTCATAATTGTCCATAACTTAAAAACCCGAGACTAGGGGACAAAAAAAACGACAACACAGACAAGGTCCACAAGAGACCTTATCTGTGTTGTCGTTTTTTTTGTCCCCTCGTCTCGGGTTTTTAAGTTATGGATCTATACCACCAGCTCGCTTGCTACCTCTCTATCCTCTCGTTTCATAATTGTGTTTACATTTGTAGAGTGTGAAAATAGGACCACCATTATATGGGTTCCCGAATTGTTTTTCGACGTTGTTTGCCGTTTCAAATTTGTTCGTGTGGTAATTATTGTCAGTTGTATTTCAGGACAGAAGGCGATGCGTGAATGAAAGGCAGATGTTGAGCAAAAGGCGAGCCTGTACACAGATGTAACCTAAGTTTTCTCTTAGCTGTTCGAACTGATCTTTTGCGTTGTTTGTGATCACTTTTATGCTAGCGTATAGTCGCAAAGAAAGAAGATAGTCTGGATGCCGAAACGACGTGGCTTCCCGTGAAGTTATAATGCCTTTCAACAATTAGAACAGTCAGTTAACTGTCCTTATTGTTCACGAGAGAAAGTATGGAAAAATGTTTCAGTGCTAATAAAATGTAAGGAGAATAAAACTATACGGCAAGCATATTCATGGGTCATTATTTATGACTATTATGGAGACATTATGCTTATTTGTGAAATAAAAGTATCGAAAAATAACATGTATTCAATAGTAATTAAAAATGTAGTTGCGTTTAATTTGCATTTTCATCGCACGTTAATTATATGTTGTCAGTTTATTGCTGTTGATTATTCCTCTTTTTCAACATTGGTATACGTTAAATTAACGCGCAACTACTTTTCAGTTACGCGGAATATGCGTTTTGGTCGCTGTTAATTTAACCCGTCTATGGCTGTGATATTAGCCAGGTTGAATCAACGTTAGTTGTCAACGTCGATCCTGCATTCACATGGTTGATTTTCAACGTGTTTTCAGCGTTGAATTTGCAATGTTGTGTTGACTGCATATGTCTGAAAGGGTCTGAGGAAAACCCAGGAAAAACCCCAGACAGCACAGCCCAGCAAAAAGCCCAACAAAAAGCGCTGACTGACTTGTTGTCACCACGCGCCAGGAATACAGTGGGGGACGTCGCTGCCGCTGCGCGCATTTTCGTACACTAATTTTGGCACGAAATTCGAACTTCACGAAAGAAATATGTTGCATGACGGTTCCTGAATGTGCACAACACGCGATAATATCAACATTCCACAATAATATATGTTCCAAGTGACTTCCATACATTAAGGGAGCCCAGAAACCACTGTTTTGCAATATGCAATCATCAATCCGCAAAGATTTCCTCTTTTTGACACGGGGTGAAAGGATATCGAAAACTAATGCAAACAAATATTCTGTGTGGAATATTTTCCTTTGAAAAAAAAAAAAGCACGCGCTTTTCCGGTCAACTCACTCTTAGAGATGCAAAACTTCCGGAAATTTTGGATCGCTCGAAAAAAAAAAAAACGGTTTCTTTGGGTTTTTTTTCCGAAAAATTGCAAAAACGGAAACAAACGCGGTTACTGCTGAGTCGAAGTATTGCCGGCCAAGCCACAGCATACAATGAGCTACAAACCTTAGTAGTGTTTACTCTCTAGGCATAAATGTAGAGCAGAGCATCCCATGAGACTGCTGTCTACTCAGCGATAGATAACTGGAACAACCTGTCCACTCCTACCAGAACTCAGACATTATGTGAACACGATGGCGATCGCTTGGAATAGCCAGACGGAGCTCTAAGTTGGTGGTTGTTGGCAGATTCGAGGCACCTAAGGCACTGTTGGTGGGTTGGAACGCATCGAAGGCACGCCATTGTTAGATTACTAGTTAGGGACCTTCGAAGGTATTTGTAAGATAGCAAGATATACTGCACCCTTAAAAAAAGGGGGGTGTACTTTAACTCCTTTCCATGCCACATATATCGCTCCCTTTTGGTTAGTACAATTACTCTAAAAAAGGGAATCTCCTCGCTCCCTGTAGGAAGTGGGGTTACGCTCTACCCCTTACTGGATAGCAATATTACTCTCCGGCAGGGAGTAAGGGAGTAATGTCACTCCTTTGAGGGAGTGGGAAGACTCCTTTGTTGAGAGTAATTGTGCTCTCCGAAAGGGCGTTATATACGTGGCAAGAAAAAGGAGTTAAAGTACACCCTTTTTTTAAGAGTGTACTCGCGAAAGTATTTAAGGTACGTAACTTAAACACTCTACTAATGTTATTGCACGGGTCTGTGATTAACTTACCGATCTTCTCCTCCGTGCAGCTAAGTGCCAGTGCGAAGATCCACAGTAGAATGAGAAATACCTTCATACCAGTCGTTTTTCAGTTGACGATCTACAGTTGAACGGATGTGCTCGTCCTCCGAACAATGAGTTGAGGGCCTCATCTAACTGCCAACTGCTTCGGCTGTATAAACTGAACGCCATCTCATAGGGAAAATAATCCGGGACATCATGGCCGATATCGTGAATTATAGCAGAGTCCACAGGAGGCCCCATATTCTGCCAATGCAAATACATTCCCGACGCGACAGGTGGAAATAACGGGACGTACACCCAAGGACGGCTGCAGGTTCTTTAATGGACATAAACACAGCCATTCAAAGCTACGTTCTATTGGCTTCACACTCGTCATTGTAGTAAATTACATATTGATCGAGTAGATGGGTAGAAATCCAGCGAACCGGTAGAGATGTAGGAAGATACAGAAGCCACAAGACTTTCAACTACAAGATAGAAGTCACACTTTTAAGGGTGCAGCGGTACTTCCTTGTCCAACTCGTGTACTAATAATACACTCGATCAATAGGAAGGGAGTTGCCTCAGGACTTCTGTCCTGAAGCAACTCCCTTCCTATTGATCGAGTGTATTATTAGTACACGAGTTGGACAAGCAAGTACCGCTACACCCTTAAAAGTGTGACTTCTATCTTGTCGTTGAAAGTCTTGTGGCTTCTGTATGAGCGATCACAGATGACTCTGCAACGCCATTGGTCGAAGCTATAGGAGAATAACAAAATATCACTAAAAAAGAGCACCGTGAGCAAGGCACCAACTGTGTGTAGAAGACACAGGAGCCACGTGATCGTGGCGTCTATTTCGTGACGTGAATTTTTTTTTGTTGTTGTTGTTTCGCGCATGCGCCTTTAGTATGTCACCTAACTTATCGTACAGCAATCACGTGACACGTTTGCTCATTCGCAGAATAGCTGCGTTCGCGCACATTGGTCGTGTCCTCTCAACGGTTCCTCGTCTTGTGCTTTCCTACAGTGTCACGTCTTCTTCTCTTCCGAGTAAGTCCTTTCAATTGATCTACGATAACTGACGTGCATTGAGAGTAAAGCTGTCAATGCCATGCCTTCTAGTATTCACGGTAAGGCCGCAAACCTTTGTCAGCGTATGGATAATCTGACTGATGCCAAGGCGGTCGTAACATTGTATGGTCGACATGTCGCGCCCGTAATCCCGGGTAGCGGTCTGGTTCATATTCACGTTGGCTCATGTTCGTTATACACGATCGTGGAGCAAAACAACAGCAACTTTATTACGGGATGATGGCTGAGGAGTTTCATCGCCGGGGGCGATACTCTACCCCATTGCTGGTGGGGACCCGGGGAATGTAATAATGAGCCCCTCCACAATGAGGATCGAAGTCCTGTGGTGTCCAGAAAGGTGAAGAGAGCCTTGAGGGCAGAGCGTTGGTGTGCTGGACGTGACCAGGGACCAAGCGATTTTGTGAGAGAGAGGGGGGCGGGAGTCTAGCTCGTTGAGGGGTGTAGAGAGTACGGTTCGGGAAGGTTGGTAGTGTGGGCAATGGAGAAGAACGTGCTCGAGATCTTCCACAGCACCGCAGTGGGTGCAGTGGGGAGAGGCAGCTTGCCTCAAGCGAGAGCGCCACTGTGCTGTGAAGCCCACGTCGAGGAGCATTCGGTGAACTAGTGCGGCATCTTGACGAGAGATATGTGCAGGCATGCGGAAAGCGAGCGCTGGATCAACTCTGCTCAGCATGGCGGATGGGAGAATGTCAGCGGTTCGTTGGCGGGTAGCTAGAGGAGCCACGAGGCGTCGAAGTACGGACCGATGATCTCCTCTCAGGAGTGCAATACGCGTCCGTCTCCGAGACGAGAGAGCTGCTTCGGCGGCACTGTTAGCCTGTTGATTGCCTTCGACACCACAGCGGGCTGGACACCCATTGGAGAACGAGCCTGTGCTGTTTTAAGTCATGAACACATCCACAACCAGCGGTGCGGAGGAGCCTCGTATGCCAGAATTTTCAATTGCTTGCAGCGCAGATGTTGAGTCAGTGAAGACCAGGATTGTTGAGCTCCTGTACTACTCCTGTACTGCTCCTCAATCGGCACTTGTACTAACCACCTCCGACGTAATTAAACAAGCACATGATTCTTCCGACATATCACGATTCACCGAATGTCTACCTTAGTTCGCAGAGAGGCAGATTTTTTTGGGCTGACATTAACGGGATCAAGGAAAGGATGTTCATTCAGGAAATGTTTTCCTCCCATATTTACACCTTAGTAGGGTAGGAGCACCTTGACAATTTTAGCCACTGGCTCACTCTCAACACCCAACTGGCTCAGCCGGTTGGGTATGTCCTCTCAGAATATGTACGAGAGTGTTTGAGATATTTTGCAGGGTTAGTCGAGCATAGGCTGCACATTTCCATCGCATCGTAGAAACAGAAGACGGGGTTAGCCCATCCCAAACTTTGAAGGCTGGAAGTTCCGTTGGAATTTTTAGTATGCGCTATGGTCACGTAGAAAGTAAATTAAAGTCAGGCTTCATGAATTTTTTCAGTTGCCCATCTCACGCGAACACCGCCATTTTTTCGTGTGTCCGCTTCACGTTCACATCGCCTCACACACGTGGCGCTGCATAATCCACTTCTTCCATGTGTTGGCGCCATCTGCGTATGGTGGAGGAAATTTGAAGCCCACACAAGAGAAAATGACGGCTTTTAAATGGAGATAAGCCGTAGAAAATGCATAGAGTGAGACCTTGCTTGAGTTTTGTTAATTTTCTTCTACACGACCACAACGCTCACAAACAATTCCAACAAAACTTCAGGTCTGTAAAGCTTGAGGTCGTCTAAACCCTGTTTGTTTTTACTACGCAGTCGAAATATGTAACCTTTGCTGGACTAACCCTGCTGACTTACATGTATCACTCACTGCAGAATAAAAAAACAAACACCTTCACCGTACCCAGGGCATTAGCTGTACGCGCGCCTACATACAGGGCAATGTCTCCGCTGTCATCACAAATGAGTGAGGAAGAATCACTTACCTTGCTTCCACGCTACCATACCACGCTACCATATTTTTTGGCTAATATGTAGAATGGAGGATTCCTGTCTGTCTTCTCTACAGAGTGATTGATGACCAAGAAGCATTTTCACAATGTAGGCAACGTGCAACGGAATTTATTCACGCTTTATTCATTTATTCTATTCATTTATTTATTAAATATTTATTGAGGTCAAATGCGCATTTGGGCCGTTGAGTATCGCATGACCGAGTGGGTTATACAACAACAAGAAATACATATAAAATACATAGATACAGAAATTTCTGCACACTTGGAAAGTATTACAAAGCAGTGAATGGGTAAAAACTGAACACCAATTCAAACCACTAGGACTGCAGGAAGTGATCATTTCCAACAATATTCGATCAGACTAATATGGATGACAAGTTGCATGTAAATTACTAAACGGAGATGATGATGATGAATTCACCGACGATTCTGGGTATAGGAACACTTAAATGATGTCCAATCGGTCCATTTTGACAGCACATCCCTACTTGTATTGGCAAAGCGACGATGACCAAACATCGTTGTCTTGGTTGTGTAAAGATAAAGCGCAGCGGGGCCATCTTAACTGACGACAGAAGAATGGAGGTGTAGCAGCTTTTGGACCGGGTCTATGTACTTTAGCAGATGTACGTATCCGCTGCCACACGCAGTCCTGAAATTGAAGTCCTGAAATTTAATATAGTCCTCAGAATAAGGAAGCAACAGCCTGAACACAGCCATAGCCAAGTCTTGCTTTGACCGCTTCCAGCTACGCTTGCACGCGACTACGTGCAGAGCAATGTCACCGTTGCTATCAGGGATATTAGCGTCAGAGAGGGGAAGAATCACTTGCACTACCTCCACTTGACCATGTTTTGCGCTAATACGAAGCAAGGTGGACCCGTGTTCGTCAACTGTGGAGGCTGATAAGTGGGGAAGTAGTCTAGCAATGTCAACGCCATTTTCCGAGGAACAACGGTTCAATGGCATACATGCACTTGCATCACGGGCGCTGCTCGATGCGAGACGTAGGAGAAACCTCGCAATGTTGATATAGTCACACTGAGCACTGAAACGGAGGATCATCCTGTCTGTCGCTGCCACTGAGGAATTGAGAAGTGAGAAGCAGGAGTTTTACTATGTCAACTTCGTCTCCCTCCAGAGCATAGTGCAGCGCGCTCTTTCCTGTTTTGTCAAGCTTATTGGCTGACGAGTGAGGAAACAGTAGTTTGATGGCATTCAAGTGCCCTTTGTCAGCGCACCGATGAAGTGCCGTTCTACCTTCTACGTCTGTTACATTAACGGGTGAATGAAGAATCAGTAGCTTCATGTCGTTTACGTAGTCCCTGTTGCTGTGGAATGCGGACGTGTAGGAAGCTGCAAGTAGAAGTGGCGTTTCACCAGCGTTATTTTTAGCGTACACATCCGAATAGGGAAGCAAGAGAGTTACCAAGCCCTTCCAGGAAATGGAGTCGAAAATTGTGTGTAAAACAGTGTTACCATCGTAATTACGAATGGTGACATCCACGTAAGGAAGAATCTCTTTCATTGCCTTGCTTTTCAGTGCCATAAACGACGGTTTCCGAAGAAAAATCAAACATGGTTCTGTACCTGTACAAAGCCAGGGGTTATAAAGTAAATAATCTTTAACGTGCAAAGGTGTTTCGGCATACCCGTTATGTGCGCTTTTTGTTTCGGAATGAGGAACCAGGACAGGCACAGTGTCCAAATTACCATAAATCATACTCGCGAACAAAGGGCTGACAGAAGCTACACCGGACGAATCACGTTGAAAGTGAAACTGTAAGTATTTGCATACATCCCCAGATCCTACTGCTGCATGGGCGCGCAAGAGTGTGGAGCCACTGATGCTAACAGCTCCAATGTTCGAGTACGGTAACATAATTCTGAACGTTTCATAGGAACACGCGTCGAAAATAGGAGCATGTCTTGCATTGCATATGATGCTATCGACATCTACAAGTGCTCGTATCCCAGCAACCTGCCCATATCTCGCCTCCGGAGGATCCGTTGTAACCTGTTGTTTGTTTGCGCTCTTCAGAACGCAACGTGCTTTCAAAGGCGATCCAGGAGCTCATGTAATTCCCGATCCATAACTTCACGTATCACTGAATCCAAAAAGTTTCTTTCGTTTGTAATGTTTTCAGTGGCGATGGGTAGTCGTTTTGCCCAGTTGATGCCTCTGTCACTGCATAGTTTGCAAAACACATTCAGTTTTTGCAGCGCGCGCATCCTGTCCGCGTACATCAAAGGCGTCATTCCAAGTTAATCTACCTTTGCAATTCCTCGGCCATTATTTCATCCTGCACTACACGGCCACTCTCATGCTGAGTTTTTGAAGGTACGTGCTTCTGTTTTCCTGTCCGAGGGGTCATGACGCATACACGCTGCTTCTCTTTCAGTATTTTTCATCTGTTTCATGAGTGTCGGTGCAAATAAAGGGTACACGGCCACTCTCATGCTGAGTTTTTGAAGGTACGTCCTTATTTTTCCTGTCCGAGGGGTCATGACGCATACATGCTGCTTCTCTTCCAGTATTTTTCATCTGTTTCATGAGTGTCGGTGCAAATAAAGTGTACACGGCCACTCTCATGCTGAGTTCTTGAAGGTACGTCCTTATTTTTCCTGTCCGAGGGGTCATGACGCATACATGCTGCTTCTCTTCCAGTATTTTTCATCTGTTTCATGAGTGTCGGGGCAAACAAAGGGTACACGGCCACTCTCATGCTGAGTTTTTGAAGGTACGTGCTTCTGTTTTCCTGTCCGAGGGGTCATGACGCATACACGCAGCTTCTCTTCCAGTATTTTTCATCTGTTTCATGAGTGTCGGGGCAAACAAAGGGTACACGGCCACTCTCATGCTGAGTTTTTGAAGGTACGTGCTTCTGTTTTCCTGTCCGAGGGGTCATGACGCATACACGCAGCTTCTCTTCCAGTGTTTTTCATCTGTTTCATGAGTGTCGGGGCAAATAAAGGGTACACGGCCACTCTCATGCTCAGTTTTTGAAGGTACGTGCTTCTTTTTTCATGTCCGAGGGTCATGACGCATACATGCTGCTTCTCTTCAAGTATTTTTCATCTGTTTCATGAGTGTCGGGGCAAATAAAGGGTACACGGCCACTCTCATGCTGAGTTTTTGAAGGTACGTGCTTCTGTTTTCCTGTCCGAGGGGTCATGACGCATACATGCTGCTTCTCTTCCAGTATTTTATCATATGTTTCATGAGTGTCGGGACAAATAAAGGGTACACGGCCACTCTCATGCTGAGTTTTTCAAGGTACGTGCTTCTTTTTCATGTCCGAGGGTCATGACGCATACATGCTGCTTCTCTTCCAGTATTTTATCATCTGTTTCATGAGTGTCGGGGCAAATAAAGGGTACACGGCCACTCTCATGCTGAGTTTTTCAAGGTACGTGCTTCTATTTTCATGTCCGAGGGTCATGACGCATACATGCTGCTTCTCTTCCAGTATTTTATCATCTGTTTCATGAGTGTCGGGGCAAATAAAGGGTACACGGCCACTCTCATGCTCAGTTTTTGAAGGTACGTGCTTCTTTTTTCATGTCCGAGGGTCATGACGCATACATGCTGCTTCTCTTCAAGTATTTTTCATCTGTTTCATGAGTGTCGGGGCAAATAAAGGGTACACGGCCACTCTCATGCTGAGTTTTTGAAGGTACGTGCTTCTGTTTTCCTGTCCGAGGGGTCATGACGCATACATGCTGCTTCTCTTCCAGTATTTTATCATATGTTTCATGAGTGTCGGGACAAATAAAGGGTACACGGCCACTCTCATGCTGAGTTTTTCAAGGTACGTGCTTCTTTTTCATGTCCGAGGGTCATGACGCATACATGCTGCTTCTCTTCCAGTATTTTATCATCTGTTTCATGAGTGTCGGGGCAAATAAAGGGTACACGGCCACTCTCATGCTGAGTTTTTCAAGGTACGTGCTTCTATTTTCATGTCCGAGGGTCATGACGCATACATGCTGCTTCTCTTCCAGTATTTTATCATCTGTTTCATGAGTGTCGGGGCAAATAAAGGGTACGCGGCCACTCTCATGCTGAGTTTTTCAAGGTACGTGCTTCTTTTTTCATGTTCGAGGGTCATGACGCATACATGCTGCTTCTCTTCCAGTATTTTTCATCTGTTTCATGAGTGCCGGGGCAAATAAAGGGTACATGGCCACTCTCATGCTGAGTTTTTGAAGGTACGTGCTTCTGTTTTCCTGTCCGAGGGGTCATGACGCATACATGCTGCTTCTCTTCCAGTATTTTATCATATGTTTCATGAGTGTCGGGACAAATAAAGGGTACACGGCCACTCTCATGCTGAGTTTTTCAAGGTACGTGCTTCTTTTTTCATGTCCGAGGGTCATGACGCATACATGCTGCTTCTCTTCCAGTATTTTATCATCTGTTTCATGAGTGTCGGGGCAAATAAAGGGTACACGGCCACTCATGCTGAGTTTTTCAAGGTACGTGCTTCTTTTTTCATGTCCGAGGGTCATGACGCATACATGCTGCTTCTCTTCCAGTATTTTATCATCTGTTTCATGAGTGTCGGGGCAAATAAAGGGTACGCGGCCACTCTCATGCTGAGTTTTTCAAGGTACGTGCTTCTTTTTTCATGTTCGAGGGTCATGACGCATACATGCTGCTTCTCTTCCAGTATTTTTCATCTGTTTCATGAGTGTCGGGGCAAATAAAGGGTACATGGCCACTCTCATGCTGAGTTTTTGAAGGTACGTGCTTCTGTTTTCCTGTCCGAGGGGTCATGACGCATACATGCTGCTTCTCTTCCAGTATTTTATCATCTGTTTCATGAGTGTCGGTGCAAATAAAGTGTACACGGCCACTCTCATGCTGAGTTCTTGAAGGTACGTCCTTATTTTTCCTGTCCGAGGGGTCATGACGCATACATGCTGCTTCTCTTCCAGTATTTTTCATCTGTTTCATGAGTGTCGGGGCAAACAAAGGGTACACGGCCACTCTCATGCTGAGTTTTTGAAGGTACGTGCTTATGTTTTCCTGTCCGAGGGGTCATGACGCATACACGCAGCTTCTCTTCCAGTATTTTTCATCTGTTTCATGAGTGTCGGGGCAAACAAAGGGTACACGGCCACTCTCATGCTGAGTTTTTGAAGGTACGTGCTTCTGTTTTCCTGTCCGAGGGGTCATGACGCATACACTCAGCTTCTCTTCCAGTATTTTTCATCTGTTTCATGAGTGTCGGGGCAAATAAAGGGTACACGGCCACTCTCATGCTCAGTTTTTGAAGGTACGTGCTTCTTTTTTCATGTCCGAGGGTCATGACGCATACATGCTGCTTCTCTTCAAGTATTTTTCATCTGTTTCATGAGTGTCGGGGCAAATAAAGGGTACACGGCCACTCTCATGCTGAGTTTTTGAAGGTACGTGCTTCTGTTTTCCTGTCCGAGGGGTCATGACGCATACATGCTGCTTCTCTTCCAGTATTTTATCATATGTTTCATGAGTGTCGGGACAAATAAAGGGTACACGGCCACTCTCATGCTGAGTTTTTCAAGGTACGTGCTTCTTTTTTCATGTCCGAGGGTCATGACGCATACATGCTGCTTCTCTTCCAGTATTTTATCATCTGTTTCATGAGTGTCGGGGCAAATAAAGGGTACACGGCCACTCTCATGCTGAGTTTTTCAAGGTACGTGCTTCTATTTTCATGTCCGAGGGTCATGACGCATACATGCTGCTTCTCTTCCAGTATTTTATCATCTGTTTCATGAGTGTCGGGGCAAATAAAGGGTACGCGGCCACTCTCATGCTGAGTTTTTCAAGGTACGTGCTTCTTTTTTCATGTTCGAGGGTCATGACGCATACATGCTGCTTCTCTTCCAGTATTTTTCATCTGTTTCATGAGTGTCGGGGCAAATAAAGGGTACATGGCCACTCTCATGCTGAGTTTTTGAAGGTACGTGCTTCTGTTTTTCTGTCCGAGGGGTCATGACGCATACATGCTGCTTCTCTTCCAGTATTTTATCATATGTTTCATGAGTGTCGGGACAAATAAAGGGTACACGGCCACTCTCATGCTGAGTTTTTCAAGGTACGTGCTTCTTTTTTCATGTCCGAGGGTCATGACGCATACATGCTGCTTCTCTTCCAGTATTTTATCATCTGTTTCATGAGTGTCGGGGCAAATAAAGGGTACACGGCCACTCTCATGCTGAGTTTTTCAAGGTACGTGCTTCTTTTTTCATGTCCGAGGGTCATGACGCATACATGCTGCTTCTCTTCCAGTATTTTATCATCTGTTTCATGAGTGTCGGGGCAAATAAAGGGTACGCGGCCACTCTCATGCTGAGTTTTTCAAGGTACGTGCTTCTTTTTTCATGTTCGAGGGTCATGACGCATACATGCTGCTTCTCTTCCAGTATTTTTCATCTGTTTCATGAGTGTCGGGGCAAATAAAGGGTACATGGCCACTCTCATGCTGAGTTTTTGAAGGTACGTGCTTCTGTTTTCCTGTCCGAGGGGTCATGACGCATACATGCTGCTTCTCTTCCAGTATTTTATCATCTGTTTCATGAGTGTCGGGGCAAATAAAGGGTCATAAACGGCCACTCTCATGCTGAGTTTTCGAAGGTACGTGCTTCTGTTTTCCTGTCCGAGGGGTCATGACGCATACGGCATACATGCTACGGCCATTTCTACAGGCCTTTACTCGTATTTTACAACGGCGTGTGGCCGTAGTTGGAGTTATGGCAAAAATAACGTAAAACGGTGGCGTCACCCTGCTGCCACTCTGAGGAGCTCAACAGGCCGAACGAGCCTTCCTTGGTTTACGAGCGGTTCAAGGCGGTTTACGGGGCATTGTCGTAACCGTGCTCCCGTTGAACCTTTTCTTCGCTGGTGGTAGCGTATCTGAATGCAGGTAAGCATATATTAGTTTATTTTCATTAGCAGGGTCAAGGTTGGATTTGAATGTGATGTAATTGTCAAAACTGAAAGGATGGCGGCCAGCTGGTTCACGGTTTCTCCTGATGTAAGTGTCAGATGCGTCGTAGCAGGACTTCGCAAAAGAACAACGAACTCGACATCAGACGCTCACCTCACTCATGTGTTCAAGCTTTAATTTAAAGCATGTTGCGCATTGCACAACTTCTGCTGTACTTTTGGCAGGTATCGTGGTATCTTCTGATGTTTTCGTGCCGCTGCATGTTCGGCGATGCTTGTAGCAGCGTTCCGTGCTATGTGCTTCTGAAACTCACTCGTTTTATGCCTTTCCAGATGCTACGTGCCTTCCTTTGTGATTCATGTTCAGGATTTTGAGGATTCCACCTGGTGAGCAATGCTGAACTTACGGATGATAGTGGACATTGTTTGTTCGCCATCTTTGCAAAAGTACACTGTAGGTTCTGATAGAGGAGTACCTCTGTGACAGGAAGGAGCTTTTTGAGTCACGTCCACTTCTACCAAAACACCACTACTTACTTCATTATCCCGTCTCATCCTTCAGTTTGGGCCCCTCATCAACATGTGGATAATGCGCTTTGAAAGCACACATTCTTACTTCGAGCACTGCATACACAAATGGAAAAACTTGAAATCTGTGTACAAGACACTTGCAAATCGACACCAACTGCTTCAAGCGTACTTGTTATCAGGGGAATTCTTCGAGCCTACGATTGCCGTCGTAGCTGCGGTACCACTTGACCTGTCACCATACTGCGCAGCTATTAAATGTCATGTCTTGTGGCATTGATGAAGCCAGTAAATGTGATCACTATGGAGGTCACATACAAAGGAACTTCGTACAGCGAAGGTTTGTTTGTGGCAGTCCGAGACACCTACCACCTTCCTTTTTGAAAAATGCTTCTTGTTATTGTGCGCTCGGACGCAGATGTCTTCTTTGTGCTAGAACTGAACAATGGGGCTTTCCAGCCGCAGCTGGGCATCTATATGCTAGAAGAGGCAGCAGCGCACTGCTGTGTAAATGTAGAATCACTGCTTAATTTCTATCCCCTGGCGTCATATGCACTATCTGGCAATACTTACGTTCCTGGGTGTTGTGTTGTCATCCTTTATCTTTATTAGGATTCAACTAGATTACATTTAGATTGCACTGTTACATCTTCTAAAGCCGCCGCCATTCTTTAAGTTCCTCTCTCTCTCTCTAGGAATGCTCCTCTCTTGGATTATGCAATAGGCTAGAGGCGCTAGTGGTTACTTCACAATACTACAACTCCCTTCCTTCTTTAATGTATGCTTTTCTAGCTATTCATAGCGAGGAGGAGCTTTAACGGTTCTTCCTGACCGTGTTACATAGCTGGTGCTCTTATTATTTTGGGACAACAGGCTGTCCTCCTCATTAGGGTGTAGGATGGGTTCACGACATACAGCAGGTTCCTGTGGGACTACAGTTTCGTCACACCACACATTAAAGTCCTGCTGGTCATCATCTTGTTGGCCCAAACCATTGCTGTCGCATTGTGCATGACGCAGATGTTTCACATTTCTTATCAATGTCTCCTGACCGTCGAGGCTTCTTAGACGAAAAGAGAATGTGCTTATTTCTTCTTCCACTCTGTATTTCTTTTTTCCGTCTGGATGGCGTTGTGTGGTACTTCGATGATATCATTGTGCATGGAACTAATGACGACGAGCTCACACAAAGGCTAAAGAATGTCTTTGCTCGTTTTCAAGAATATGGTGTGAAACTGAACAAAAGAAAATGCTTGTTTGGAGTACCCAGCGTAAACATCTTGGGACATGTTGTCTCAAAAGATGGCATTAAGCCAGACCCGCAGAAGATACAAGCCATAGTGGACGCTCCCCAGCCTAAGAATGTTGATGAGCTGAGATCGTTTCTGGGAACGTGCAACTTTGTGAGAAAATTTGTTCCTGGTTATGCTATGTTAGCCGAGCCACTGCATAACTTGACAAAGAAGTCAGTGCCGTGGGAGTGGACTGAAACCGTTGACCAGGCATTCGAACATTTGAAACTCAAGCTAGCAGAGCAACCTTGTTTGGCTTTCTACGACTTGGAGGCCGAAACTGAAGTAATCGCTGACGCGAGCCCTGTTGGAATAGGTGGAATCCTCATGCAACGTCAAAGGATGGTTCTATGAAACCAATTGCATACGCCAGCAGGTCACTGACGGACACGGAAAGGAGGTATTCCCAAATTGAAAGAGAAGCCCTTGGATGTGTGTGGGCTATAGAGCACATTCTCTATCTCCTGGCTCACTGCCTCTTTCAGAGCATAAGGAATTCTTCTCAGACGCTGTGCAACGGGTGCAACTGTCTTGTCTACAGTAACCACATGGTGGTAGTTCGTTATGGTGCCAAGGCCTTGGAAAAGGTTCTCGTTGTATTGAACCAACTTTTTGAATAGGCTGCACCCTTGTACTTTCAGATGTGTGAACTGTGTGTGCCTTAACTGCTTGAACTGTGCTGGGTTTCAGAAAAATGCCCAGTTCAAATGAAGACTTGCTTCCGAACAAGAACTCTCCGCACTCCTTAATGACGTAAATCTTGTGGACTTCTGTCTTGCCTTTCCATGTTATACGAGACATGAAATATCCTGTGCATTGTAGAGGCTTCTCCTGTCCGTAGGCGTAAAACTTCATTTTTGTGTCGAACAGTTCTTTGTGGTTCTTGTACAACCGACGAAACAGTTTCTCTGCCATCAAGTTGTGCTTCGTTCCAGTATCTATGACGACCTTTACTGGCTTACTAAAAGAAGCCCTTGGATGTGTGTGGGCTATAGAGCATTTTCACATCTATCTGTGGGGACGATCGTTTATCCTAACTACAGATCACAAGCCCCTGATCTAGATTCTGAACTCTGAAAAAGCAGTGAACCTTCCACCAAGGGTACGTCGATTGAGTCGATTGAGTCGATTGAGTTGGCGACTTCTGCCGTACTCGTACAAGAAGACAGTTTCGTCAGCAGGATGGTTCTATGAAACCAATTGCATACGCCAGCAAGTCACTGACGGACACGGAAAGGAGGTATTCCCAAATTGCAAGAGAAGCCCTTGGATGTGTGTGGGCTATAGAGCATTTTCTTTGTCACTAGTTCACACATTCTGGCCAAATGTCCAATATCATTGCACTTATGGCATTTCAGTGACTTTGCACCACATTCATCGTCAGTATGATTTACTCCACCGCTGCGGTAGCAGTTAGCAGTTGTAGCTGAGGTAGCAGTTGTGGCTCTGTTCTTTCTTCTTCTTGTGACCGTTTTCGTACCGTTTGTTGTGCGTTTTGACGTGCTGCGCCGGTGTTTCATGGGTCAGTGTCTTGCTGTCAACAACGGCTGTTTCATGGCGTTGGGCGATTTCAAGTGCACTCTTTAGAGTTAAATCTTCTGCAGTAAGGAGCCTGTCCTGAAGCGCCTTGGACGATCATTTCTCCACAAGTTGATCTCTTATCATTTCGTCTTCAAGCGAACCGAAATTACAAGATTTTGCCAGTTCTCGAAGTGCGTTTACAAATGCACTTACAGGCTCATCCGGTCGCTGTTCTCGGTTTCTAAACTTGTGTCGCTCAAGAACGATGTTCTTTTTCGGCGTGTAGTATTCGTCCAGTGCCTTTTTGGTTTCCTTGTACTTCGTCCTTTCTCCAGGAATGTTCGACAGGATTCTTCTGACTGGTCCAATGCAGTGAAGCAGCGTCGCCCTCCTTACTTTGTCGTCGGCCTTGATTAGACCACTGGCTATCTCATAGTTTTCGTATCCTTCCATCCACAGCTTGTATTCGGTATATAGATCAGCTGCATTGACGTTCATGCATGACGGTGGTGGCAAATTCGGAACAGGAGCAGCAACTGCTGCTGTACCAGCGGCCGGAGGTGTCATGTCGTCTTCTGTCAAACCAACGCGGTCGAATACGCAACAACGACGAAATATCTTCCTGAAGGGGCTAGCACCTCACGATGTTCAGCGGAGTCGGATTCTCGGTTTGAGCTTAATCGTCGTCGCCAGTTGTTGTATTGTCATCCTTTATCTTTATTAGGATTCGACAAGATTACATTTAGATTGCACTGTTACATCTTCTAAAGCCGCCGCCATTCTTTAAGTTCCTCTCTCTCTCTCTAGGAATCCTCCTCTCTTGGATTATGCAATAGGCTAGAGGCGCTAGTGGTTACTTCACAACACTACACTGGGCATTCCCAATTTTCGTTCTTTTTTGTTTGAGAAAGGTGACTGTTCGTGGCAAGCTGGTTGCCTGTTCCACTCACTCAGATTTTTCTCCCTTGCAGTGTTTGAAAGAGAGGGCATTTCTGGCCACATTCCTGGGCATTTCCAATTTTTGTTCTTGTTTCTTCGAGAAGGTGAGTGCTCGTGGCAAGCTGGTTGCCTGTTCCGCCAACGCACATTTTCCCCATGGCAGTGTTTGAAAGAAATGGCATTTCTGGCCACATTCCTGCGCATTCCCATTTTTCGTTCTTTTTTGTTCTCGAAAGGTGACTGCTCGTGGCAAGCTGGCTACCTGTTCCACTCACCCACATTTTTCTCCCTTGCAGTGTTTGAAAGAGAGGGCATTTCTGGCCACATTCCTGGGCATTCCCATTTTTCCTTGTTTTTTGTCCTAGAAAGGTGACTGCTCCTGGCAAGCTGGTTACCTGTTCCACTCACCCACATTTTTCTCCCTTCCAGTGTTTGAAAGAGAGGAAATTTCTGGCCACATTTCTGGGCATTTCCAATTTTTGTTGTTGTTTCTTCCAGAAGGTGAGTGCTCGTGGCAAGCTGGTTGCCTGTTCTGCTAATTTTACCCATTGCAGTGTTTGAAAGAGAGTACATTTCTGGCCACATTCCTGGCCATTTCCAATTTTTGTTGTTGTTTCTTCGAGAAGGTGAGTGCTCGTGGCAAGCTGGTTGCCTGTTCTGGTAACCCACATTTTCCCCATTGCAGTGTTTGAAAGAGAGTGCATTTCTGGCCACATTCCTGGGCATTTCCAATTTTTTTTGTTGTTTCTTCGAGAAGGTGAGTGCTCGTGGCAAGCTGGTTGCCTGTTCTGGTAACCCACATTTTCCCCATTGCACTGTTTGAAAGAAAGGGCATTTCTGGCCACATTCCTGGGCATTCCCATTTTTCGTTCTCGAAAGGTGACTGCTCGTGGCAAGCTGGTTACCTGTTTCACTCACCCACATTTTTCCCCCTTGCAGTGTTTGAAAGAGAGGGCATTTCTGGCCACATTCCTGGGCATTCCCATTTTTCCTTCTTTTTTGTTCTCGAAAGGTGGCTGCTCCTGGCAAGCTGGTTACCTGTTCCACTCACCCACATTTTTCTCCCTTGCAGTGTTTGAAAGAGAGGGCATTTCTGGCCACATTCCTGGGCATTCGCATTTTTCCTTCTTTTTTGTTCTAGAAAGGTGACTGCTCCTGGCAAGCTGGTTACCTGTTCCACTCACCCACATTTTTCTCCCTTCCAGTGTTTGAAAGAGATGAAATTTCTGGCCACATTAGTTGGCATTCCCATTTTTCGTTCTTTTTTGTTCTAGAAAGGTTTTTCAAAAGAAGGTCACCTTTCTAGAACAAAAAAGAACGAAAAATGGGAATGCCAACTAATGTGGCCAGAAATTTCCTCTCTTTCAAACACTGGAAGGGAGAAAAATGTGGGTGAGTGGAACAGGTAACCAGCTTGCCAGGAGCAGTCACCTTTCTAGAACAAAAAAGAAGGAAAAATGCGAATGAAAAATGCTCGTGGCAAGCTGGTTACCTGCTCCACTCAACCCACATTTTTCTCCCTTGCAGTGTTTTAAAGAGACGGCATTTCTGGCCACATTCCTGGACATTCCCATTCTTCGTTCTTTTTTGTTCTCGAAAGGTGACTGCTCGTGGCAAGCTGGTTGCCTGTTCCACTCACTCACATTTTTCTCCCTTGCAGTGTTTGAAAGAGAGGGCATTTCTGGTCACATTCCTGGGCATTCCCATTTTTCGTTCTTTTTTGTTCTCGAAAGGTGACTGTTCGTGGCAAGCTAGTTACTTGTTCCACTCACCCACATTTTTCTCCCTTGCAGTGTTTGAAAGAGAGGGCATTTCTGGTCACATTCCTGGGCATTCCCATTATTCGTTCTTTTTTGTTCTCGAATGGTGACTGTTCGTGGCAAGCTAGTTACCTGTTCCACTCACCCACATTTTTCTCCCTTGTAGTGTTTGAAAGAGAGGGCATTTCTGGCCACATTCCTGGGCATTCCCATTTTTCCTTCTTTTTTGTTCTCGAAAGGTGACTGCTCGTGGCAAGCTGGTTACCTGTTCCACTCACCCACATTTTTCTTCCTTGCAGTGTTTCAAAGAGAGGGCATTTCTGGCCACATTCCTGGACATTGCCATTTCTCGTTCTTTTTTGTTCTCGAAAGGTGACTGCGCGTGGCAAGCTGGTTGCCTGTTCCACTCACTCACATTTTTCTCCCTTGCAGTGTTTGAAAGAGAGGGCATTTCTGGCCACATTCCTGGACATTGCCATTTTTCGTTCTTTTTTGTTCTCGAAAGGGGACTGCTCGTGCAAAGCTGGTTACCTTTTCCACTCACCCACATTTTTCTTCCTTGCAGTGTTTGAAAGAGAGGGCATTTCTGGTCACATTCCTGGGCATTCCCATTTTTCGTTCTCGAAAGGTGACTGTTCGTGGCAAGCTAGTTACCTGTTCCACTCACCCACATTTTTCTCCCTTGTAATGTTTGAAAGAGAGGGCATTTCTGGCCACATTCCTGGGCATTCCCATTCTTCGTTCTTTTTTGTTCTCGAAAGGTGACTGCTCGTGGCAAGCTGGTTGCCTGTTCCACTCACTCACATTTTTCTCCCTTGCAGTGTTTGAAAGAGATGGCATTTCTGGCCACATTCCTGGGCATTCCCATTTTTCGTTCTTTTTTGTTCTTGAAAGGTGACTGGTCGTGGCAAGCTGGCTGCCTGTTCCACTCACTCACATTTTTCTCCCTTGCAGTGTTTGAAAGAGAGGGCATTTCTGGCCACATTCCTGGGCATTCCCATTATTCGTTCTTTTTTGTTCACGAAAGGTGACTGTTCGTGGCAAGCTAGTTACCTGTTTCACTCACCCACATTTTTCTCCCTTGTAGTGTCTGAAAGAGAGGGCATTCCTGGCCACATTCCTGGGCATTCCCATTTTTCGTTGTTTTTTGTTCTCGAAAGGTGACTGCTCGGGGCAAGCTGGTTACCTGTTCCACTCACCCACATTTTTCTCCCTTGCAGTGTTTGAAAGAGAGGGCATTCCTGGCCACATTTCTGGGCATTCCCATTTTTCGTTCTTTTTTGTTCTCGAAAGGTGACTGCTCGTGGCAAGCTGGTTACCTGTTCCACTCACCCAGATTTTTCTCCCTTGTAGTGTTTGAAAGAGAGGGCATTTCTGGCCACATTCCTGGGCATTCCCATTTTTCCTTCTTTTTTGTTCTCGAAAGGTGACTGCTCGTGGCAAGCTGGTTACCTGTTCCACTCACCCACATTTTTCTTCCTTGCAGTGTTTCAAAGAGAGGGCATTTCTGGCCACATTCCTGGACATTGCCATTTCTCGTTCTTTTTTGTTCTCGAAAGGTGACTGCGCGTGGCAAGCTGGTTGCCTGTTCCACTCACTCACATTTTTCTCCCTTGCAGTGTTTGAAAGAGAGGGCATTTCTGGCCACATTCCTGGACATTGCCATTTTTCGTTCTTTTTTGTTCTCGAAAGGGGACTGCTCGTGGCAAAGCTGGTTACCTGTTCCACTCACCCACATTTTTCTTCCTTGCAGTGTTTGAAAGAGAGGGCATTTCTGGTCACATTCCTGGGCATTCCCATTTTCGTTCTTTTTGTTCTCGAAAGGTGACTGCTCGTGGCAAGCTAGTTACCTGTTCCACTCACCCACATTTTTCTCCCTTGTAGTGTTTGAAAGAGAGGGCATTTCTGGCCACATTCCTGGGCATTCCCATTCTTCGTTCTTTTTTGTTCTCGAAAGGTGACTGCTCGTGGCAAGCTGGTTGCCTGTTCCACTCACTCACATTTTTCTCCCTTGCAGTGTTTGAAAGAGATGGCATTTCTGGCCACATTCCTGGGCATTCCCATTTTTTCGTTCTTTTTTGTTCTCGAAAGGTGACTGTTCGTGGCAAGCTAGTTACCTGTTTCACTCACCCACATTTTTCTCCGTTGTAGTGTTTGAAAGAGAGGGCATTTCTGGCCACATTCCTGGGCATTCCCATTCTTCGTTCTTTTTTGTTCTCGAAAGGTGACTGCTCGTGGCAAGCTGGTTGCCTGTTCCACTCACTCACATTTTTCTCCCTTGCAGTGTTTGGAAGAGATGGCATTTCTGGCCACATTCCTGGGCATTCCCATTTTTCGTTCTTTTTTGTTCTTGAAAGGTGACTGTTCGTGGCAAGCTAGTTACCTGTTCCACTCACCCACATTTTTCTCCCTTGTAGTGTTTGAAAGAGATGGCATTTCTGGCCACATTCCTGGGCATTCCCATTTTACTTTCTTTTTTGTTCTCGAAAGGTGACTGGTCGTGGCAAGCTGGCTGCCTGTTCCACTCACTCACATTTTTCTCCCTTGCAGTGTTTGAAAGAGAGGGCATTTCTGGCCACATTCCTGGGCATTCACATTTTTCGTTCTTTTTTGTTCACGAAAGGTGACTGCTCGTGGCAAGCTGGTTACCTGTTCCACTCACCCACATTTTTCTCCCTTGCAGTGTTTGAAAGAGAGGGCATTTCTGGCAACATTCCTGGGCATTCCCATTTTTCGTTCTTTTTCGTTCTAGAAAGGTGAGTGCTCGTGGCAAGCTGGTTACCTGTTCCTCTCACCCACGTTTTTCTCCCTTGCTGTTTTGAAAGAGAGGGCATTTCTGGTCACATTCCTGGGCATTCCCATTTTTCGTTCTTTTTTGTTCTCGAAAGGTGACTGTTCGTGGCAAGCTAGTTACCTGTTCCACTCACCCACATTTTTCTCCCTTGTAGTGTTTGAAAGAGAGGGCATTTCGGGCCACATTCCTGGACATTCCCATTCTTCGTTCTTTTTTGTTCTCGAAAGGTGACTGCTCGTGGCAAGCTGGTTGCCTGTTCCACTCACTCACATTTTTCTCCCTTGCAGTGTTTGAAAGAGATGGCATTTCTGGCCACATTCCTGGACATTGCCATTTTTCGTTCTTTTTTGTTCTCTAAAGGTGACTGCTCGTGCAAAGCTGGTTACCTGTTCCACTCACCCACATTTTTCTCCCTTGTAGTGTTTGAAAGAGAGGGCATTTCTGGCCACATTCCTGGGCATTCCAATTTTTCCTTCTTTTTTGTTCTCGAAAGGTGACTGCTCGTGGCAAGCTGGTTACCTGTTCCACTCACCCACATTTTTCTTCCTTGCAGTGTTTCAAAGAGAGGGCATTTCTGGCCACATTCCTGGGCATTCCCATTTTTCGTTGTTTTTTGTTCTCGAAAGGTGACTGCTCGG
>NC_088208.1:3500924-3583424 GCF_037126465.1 Ornithodoros turicata
TTTCAGTTACATCGGACTGAAAATGGAAATTGCCACGAATCTGACAGTCCTTTTTCCTTTATCTTTTCTCTTTTTTTTTTTTTTTTTTTTGCGGATAGAGCACATTTGCCACAAATCTAACGGCTTTTTTTGTGTGTGTGCCAGTGGAAGTTCGCTTAAGTTAGTTTGAGTCGTAGTGCTCCAGACTAGTTGAGCGTATAAGAGGTGAGAATGAATGAGTGAATTATATTTGCAGGCTTTTGCTCTAAACGGCAGTAGATATTTAAAGCGTCCCAGGACCCCAATCGCTTGGTACGTTCTAGCAGCTTTATCACTGACGCGTTCATCCCACATCATCTCACTATTATAACATACACCCAGTGTTTTGACCTTATCTACGATATCTATTTCCGTGCCGGACACGATTAACTTATCATTGCGCGATACGGATATCTTAAAGGACATCGTAAAGGAAATTCATCTCAATGACCTCTCTTTCTCGCTTTTTCAGTTCTCGCTTTTTGTTGGCTTCCACCCAACCAAGCACTCGACAACAATTTTTGTATGGTACTCGAGAAAAACGAAAATACGTAACCGCACGTATCCCATTTCCGAGCACCTGAGCACCCACGCTTTCGTATTTCATATCTATGTCAGTTTGTGGACTGTTGGGCTGAGTCATCGTGCTCAAGTTGTCCGATGAGGTCAGGGCAGCAAAGCAACTTCCGTGGAGTCATATATTTATCTTCTGTCCTCTGTAGGTTATTCATTCCAATTGAGGGGCGAAGGGTACAACTGATACTGTGCAGCCACTTGAACACATTTCTTATTGATTCCGAGCACGCATTTCACTGGGCGGCTGCCGCTATTTGTGGGCAACCCTTCTGGGAATAGCAATAACGGTGCTTCGTGGCACCGTATGGAATTTCAAGCACTTTGGTGCCGGTGGGTTGCGTTATACTACCTCCTGTATTTTTTTGTGATCCGTCCTTGAGACTAAAGAAAATTGACTACTCGAGACTGTTTCTTATTGACAGTGGTGGGGTTTACATCAAGTAATAAGCATTCAAGCACTACTTTAAGTACACGTTTGGGTACTTGTAGTTGAAGTACATTTAAAGCTGTGTTTACTTTGGACCAGGGTTGCGGAATGGGGTCACCCATTCAATTCCAGTTCTATTCCGAGGAATGGACATTTGTGATAATTCAATTCCTTTCGTTCCTCGGAATGAAAAGGTATGGTCAGTTCCCACTCCTTTAACGGCTTGGCAACCCATTCCATTCATTTAATTCCATCAATAAAAGAATTAGGACCGGTAACCGTACTAGCTGGCCCAGCAATAACGATAGCAGCTCTAGAAGAGATTGACATTACGCCCTCCTCCTCTCCTCCTCCTCTTCATTGGCATCATCATTACAGGAGTCTTCCACTAAAGTACCTGGTGCATGCGAAGGGGGGGGGGGGGGTTGCTGGCCTCACACTAGTGAAGCCAAAATCTCCCTTTTATTTTTCTTAAAATCAAACCAAACCATCGCCCTTGACCGTGTGCCACCCAGGCCATTACATTTCAATTCCATTCCTCCTAAAAAAAAAAAATGCCTAATTCCATTCACATTCCATTTCCAGGACAGTCTCCACCATTAAATTCCAATTCCATTCCGGGCTCTGATAAATCTCGAATGATTCTGGAACCATTCCAACCCCGGAGTGGCAGCTTCGCAACCCTGCTTTGGACTGCGTTGTAGTCACCTTGTATGGTCTCAAGGATGCAAATGGTAATCCCAGGATGAAATTGGAAAATAAGGATGAACTATTTTTGTGACCGGAAATGGCACATTTGAAAATGAAACTTCTTTGGCGATAGGTTTAAAATGTTGAGGTAATTCTTTTATATTGTTCAATCGTAAAAAGTTAGGACCACGAAAATACGCGCGCAATGCTGTGCATCGTGACAGGTAGCGGGTTTGTGTGTAGATATCTTTAGTGTTCCCAAGACCTGATTTTATAGTAGCTTGTACATGTTCCTTCTATTAGTAGTTGTTATATGCAACGACAACTTTATTTCGATATTATTACATTGATAGTCATTCTATTTCACAAGGCCTCTGGAGTCAAGTCCAATTGTCATGTGAGTAAAAAAAAATGATGAGGCTAAAGGCACAATGTTTCGTTTCATATTTTTTCGGAAATGCAGGAAAAGGAAGTATTTCTGTTTTAGTTCATATTCACGAATAACCAGCAATGTAATCATCCCTGTAAGCCATTCAAATCTATAGGACATCCCTACAAGGTCGCGAACGTCCTGAATACCTGGTCAACCATGCGATATCTATGGAATGTCCGAGAAGGACATTCACGTTTCGATTTTATTCAGTAATAACAGATGTCCTAGGTATGTCTGCAGGACATCGCGCTCTGGATATTTGAATGGAGGAAAGGCCCGGAGATCCCTGGGACACCTATGAGAGATCCAGTACACGATATTTTGAGCACTGGTTGAACGTCACAGGAACGTCGCCAGGACGTCGCCTCACGATGTGCGAATAAATGTGAAGTTTATGACATCTTGTCCTGACAGCCACATTTTTGTTGTGCTGAGAGCAAGGAAAAACTTCTGTAAGCGTTAACTGGGTATGGAGGAACAAGTAAAATCGTTATGTATTCTAGCGTTCGCGTGCTGCTAGCCGTCAAAGTATTTATCTATATGCGTAACGTTGTCAAACAACAGTGGAATTCGATCACTTTTATAGCTCCACTCAGCAGCTAACCATGTTATAGACAATAGGTTGAACAATAGGAAGGAATGTGAGAAACGTTGTCTGTTATACCGCGGCTCTGCAGATACACAGGTTAATTGCAAAGAAGCACCCCATCACCGTTACAGGTGTATCACGGCCCAATATACGTAACATGTAGCCAACAGCCAACAGTAACCCACAGCCTGTATTTCAGTATATGCTCTGACCATTTTGTCAATAGAGACCATTGTGAATGCTCTGGTCTTCCTTCAAATCCGCGTACGCGGTGGAGGGGCAAAAAATGGGAACCTGCTCTTCTTTTGAGGGTGAAAGCATATGTGGTAACATGGTCAGCCTTGGTGGACCGTGCGTCAGTGTGTAGCTGAAACCTGGCGGGGCACACTACATTTCCGGAATTTTCGCCCTGTTGTTGATGTTCGAGGCATTTATTTCAACACACACACATGATGACAAACATGTAAAAATTAACGTGGTACATAACACATATGTAAATATGTATGTACTTTACATAATATCAGAGTGGTGGTGTCATCTCAGATATGTATAAACTAAAAGTAAGTAAGCGCAAGTCTGGACCCGCTTGCATGATGTCCCACATACGTCCATATATCCTAAAAAGACGTTCCCGGGATATTCAGGGGATCTACAAACGACTAAGAACCGTTAGTCCGCAGAACGTCTTGTGGATGTAAATGGGCTCTGTGGCAAAGTTCGTGGGATATCCTGACAACCAAAATGGGATATCTTGTAGACGCTTTCTGGGTATATATGGCTTGCTCGGATGCTCTAACACTAACACATGTCAAAAATGCTTCCCCGAAATTTTCTGTAAACGTAAATCAAAACACGATTATTACATCACTTTTCTCTCAGAACGGTGAAACGTGAACAAATCTGCAGTGTACTTGCCGGGTACTTTATTTACGTATTTAGCTAGCTTACCTTCGAGCGGTCTTAGGCCATACAAAGGGGGTGGGGCACTCATAACACACACACAAAACAAAGAAGAAAACACACCTATACTAACACTACATACGGTCCAAATGAAACAAATGAATAAAGCACACTTCTATTACGTAATAAATATTGATACCGCTACTACATAGAGTCAAGATGATACATATAATAAACACAAGTCTACTGCGTAGTAAATGTTGAGAACTATATGGTTATGCTTGTGTGTTGGGGACAGAATATGATGTAATAGCGGTGACAATCTGGCCGTGATCAGTGATTGTCGCAATGTTCAACGCAGCTTGTTCCATTACAATGCTGATGGCGGGAAGAATGAATTAGAAAACGATGTTGTACGGGGACGAGGTATATGGACCTTATGCGTGTGATCGACACGACGTGAAATAAAATGTGCAGGAGTAATGTGCGGTTCACGAAGAGTGGGGTGAATGATAAAACTTGTGGAACAATGATAGCCGATGGAGTTTCCGCCGGATCGCCAAGTCGGGAAGCTCTGCGCGACGTTTCAAGGACGTGACGCTCATCCTTAACGAATAATCGCGGAAAATGAAGCGGGCTGTTTTGTTTTGGAGACTCCCGATACCGGTCGAGAGGTAATGTTGATGGGGGTCCCATACAGCGCAGGCGTACTCGAGCTTTGGGCGAGTATAAGACAGGAAAGCAGTGCGCCTCAGATGAGAGGGGGGTATGAGGCATGTGACGTCGGATGTAACCAACGGTAGGACTAGCATCGGAAAGGATATTGATAATATGGGTGTTCCAGGACAAGTCAGCGGTGAAGGGACCCTTAAATATTTATACGATACGGTGTGTTCGATTTGCGCACCACAAACTGTGTAATTGACGGAGGACGATGTTGGCCTTCTAGTAAATCGAATCAGTTCGCATTTTGACGTGTTCGGGAGCATACTCAATGTGCTACACCATTCACCTATCATGTCGAGATCACTCTGCAAGATCCGGTTATCGTCGTCAGAAAGATGGGTGCAGTAAACGACGCAGTCGTCCGCAAAAAGACGCACTTTCGATGAGATTCCACGAGGTAGATCTTTGACATAGATTAGGAATAATAGTGGACCCAAGACTGTGCCCTGTGGCACGCCAGAAGTAATTAACAGGAGTGAAGGAGGAACAAGGAGGGACAGCGCTTTTTCTCGTCTATCGGTGAAGAAGGAAGATGTGTTCAGGGTTGTTAAGTAACGTAGTAAAAGTATATAAGTACGTGTACTTAGATACTCTTTGTGTATCTTGAGGAAATATTAGATACATATTCAAACACGCACTTCCAACTGTAACTTAATTACTTTTTTCAGTAACTTGTATCTATCTTTCTGAGTATTTTTTGAGTAAAAACGATGAAACACCGTCGCCGAGCAAGAGGTGGCGCGAAGGGCGCGCCGACACTAGGGATCCTTCATGTGCGTGAGGAGCTGCAGCAACCCGTCGAGGCTCCCTAGCCGACATCAGGCACGAGCTCCACTCCTCCTCGCCCTTGCAACACGTGCTCACGCCCTCGCACTCGCACGTGACATTCCTTCTTCCTCGTCACTCTCTTGGCGGCCTTGGCGGTAGTGACGGTAGTGAAGAGAATGGCCGAGTTTGAAGGCGTCGACGCCACCTCGGGCACGGACGCCGTCCGTGTGGCTGTAACTACGAGAAGCCCGAGCAAAGTTGCCTCCGTCCTGTCAGAGGTACCGTGGCCACAAGAGGCCACGAGAGCACTTTAAATTCATCGGAACGAAGGAGAACAGGAACCCTGAGCCGAAATGTCTTCGCTGTTAGCCGAAGACGAAGTTTTTTAAACGTCTCACCTGTCCCTGTCTCGGTTACCCCCAGTTTAGGCGTTCCTTTCCATGTTTTGCCTGCAATTACGTACGATTACCCAAGAAGGGATGTCTCTGTGACTCTAGAGTGACACCTATTATGACCCAAAGGCGAAAGATATGGCCTGCGTACAGTATTGCAAAAAGTAACTCCACCCGTACTCGGATGCTTTTCCAAGGTATTTGTAACTGTATCTTAGATTTTTTTCGATTTTTTCCCTGTCAGTAACTCTAACTGTAACATAATTACTTTTGTAGCTGAATATCTGTAACTGTAACTTGGTTACTTTTGAAAGGTAACTTTAACAACCCTGGATGTGTTATTCACGAAAACCCGCTGATGGCGGTCTGTTAGAGAGCTATTAATCCACCTGATGACGCAGGGGTCAAAAGTAAGCGACGAGAGCTTCGCAAGAAGATGAGCGTGAGGTATCTTATCAAACGCCTTTCCTTGTTTTTGTTTTTCTCAATAAACATATCCCCCCCTTTGAAAAATCTAGAAATATCGCATCCGTTATTATCCAATGCAGAAGCGATATCATGTGTGAACGAGACAAATTGTGTTTCGCAAGACAATCCTTTTCAAAACCCGTGTTGATTTGGAAAGAAAAAGTTATTTCCCAGAAAGCGCGCAATGTCAGCATAGACAACGTGTTCGAGTAGTTTGGAGGGAATACACGTCAGGAATATTGGCCAATAATTAGCCGGAAGATGTCTATTACCAGGCCTAAGAATAGGGATTACCCTACCTAACTTCCAGTCCCGTGGGACGATTCCGGTGTCCAGGGACTGTTGGAAAATGTGGCATAGAAAGCGGGATGATATTCCCTTGATCTGTATCAAGACATTTGCGTTGATAGAGTCGGAACCAGTTGACGTTTCCAGCCTAAGCGACTGAATAAAATTCGGAATTCCAGGTGCACTAATTGATAGCGTGGGTATTTGCTGGTCGATTTGCACCGGGTCTGGTTGTACCTGGGACCCACCATTGGCCGAGAAAACGGACGAGGAAAACGTATTGAAAGCGCTGGAACATTCTTCTTTAGGTACATCACCGCCCCTATCATTGACCAAGTGAACACTTGTAGTTGATCTAGGGTTAATAATTCTCCAGAATTTCTTGGGATTAGACGCCATGATTTGAGGAAGCTCATTGTGTTGTAGAACTTGCGCTTGGAAGTGAGAACTGCCTCGTTATATTCAACAGAGGTAGTTTCGTACCTAGACCAAGCATCTGGATTTCCAGAGCGTCGCGCCACTCTGTTGTACCTCCGCTTCCTGTTACGTAAGAGCCTTAGAGCGGACGTGAACCATGGGGGCTCACGCTGCTCACGTATGAGCATGGTTAGAATGTGCATCTCGGCAAGCGCCAGTTCCATTGTGTTGAAGCAAGACCAGCTCTCTTCGACCGTGCGTGACGGAAAATGCAGTGCTGCTTTGTCATCGGTTGTCATCGTCGTATGACGACTTCCTGCTCAGGAAGTCGTCATACGACGATGACAACCCCTCGCGAATTGCTTCAAAGTTGGCTGTGTTGTAAAAATGGATGCGTTTCCTACTCGTAGCTATCTAGGAGGATGGGACAGATATGGTGGCAGATATCAAACTATGGTCACTTAACTCATCTTCTACAGCTACATCTTGGACCAAAGAAGGCTCAGAGGAAAAGATAAGATGAAGTATATGCGATGATTGTAAGGTGGATCGTGTGGGAAGACGAACCATTTGCGTGAAATTGAAGTCTAGACAGAGGTGGTCAATGGAAGGAACGGCATTCAGCGACAGAACTAGTTGGGGGTTGTGCGGCCCAGTCTACAGTCGGACCTCGTTTTATGAACCCTCGATATACGCATTCCCTCAACTTACGAACGAGCCGTTCGTAAGTTGAGGGAATTCGTATATTCGTATATTCGTCTCCCACAGGGAACCAAACTTTTTCCGTGTATTTTGACCTCGTTTTACGAACCCTCGATATCCGAACTGTGAACGGATTATTAGGGGACGGACCCGAAGTAGCCAATCCATTCTGACCTCGATATACGAACGGGCGTTATGAACGTACAGAGGACAAGCCAATGGACCGGAGGATAATAAAAGTTGCTCAGTACATGCTGCCAAGGTCAAACATACAATGTCCCAACGTCGCTACGTTCCACAAACATGATTCACCATTTCCTGAAAGAATAATTCGGGCGTTTACAGCCGAGCGGTTGTGAGTTTGGACCAGGTCTCCGTAATGGAAACATCTTGCCGTTCCAAGAGAAGGCGTTCAGTCCTGACAGCTGGTGACAAGCGTGATATTTGCCGTTGGAAACAGTCTCATCCGCGCGCGATACGGTACTTTGAGGACTGGATGGATGAGCCAAGTGAGAGACTTCTGTCATCTCTTCTAAACAGGATAGACCCTGCAGAAAGTATGATGCAAAGTACAGTTACGCAGTATTTTCAATAATAAAACTTATTCAAATCAATTTCCCGTGTTTTTGTGAGGTATTTGTGCCCTGCACTCCTCGGACCTCGATTTACGAACGATTTTCTGAGAAACGAAGGGTGTTCGTAAAGCGAGGTTTGACTGTATAGACCTGTTGCGCTAAAGTTCGAGGAGGGCAGAGCCATTTGTAGGGAGAGTTTGGCCATTCTCTGATCTTTTGCCGCCTCGTGGGTGGAGCCTATTTTGACGTCAGAGTCGTCGTTGCGCAGCCCAAAAAGCCTGAATCCAAGCAGAATCCGCTTATCAGCCATCTGGTGCTCGCCATATTGATGCTGTCCGTCAGCTTTGTTGTCGCAATGAATGCAATCTACAGAAATAACCGGCGCATGACCCACAGCCGCCTGTGATAAGGGAGGCTTTGTTGCCAAACTGAAAGAGTTCAAGGACGAAGGGCTTTCGAAGGACAATGTAAGCACGTGTCTTCCCTCCTTGAATCGTAAACAACGATCAGCATCAATATGGCGTCAGCGACCGGCTGACAACGGGACAACAATAGAGCATGGCGAGGGAGGTGGCTTAGCCGTGACGTCACATGACGCGCTTCAAGTTAGGCTCCTCCTAATGGCCAAACTCTCCCTATAAACGGCTCTGGAGGAGGGTGACTGGGAGCGCCACTTTGACCCCTACCGTCGGAATGCTACAACACGCGGCCGCTCACGCCATGTACCAGCTCCGGTGGCGCAGCGGTAACGCGTGCGCTTGGAGACTGGGAGGTCCGCGGTTCGAATCCGCGGGCCGGCTGTGCCGTCTGGGGTTTTTCCTGGGTTTCCCTCAGATGTGTAATAGGCGTATGCCGGCACAGTTCCCCTGAAGTCGGCCCATGGACGCAGCTATCCTCCCCCCGAGCGGATTCCGCTCGGTCTTCCACTTCACCCTTTCCTCTCCTCCTCTCCACCACCTTTCCCTTCCCTAGAAACATGCCGCCTAATCAGGCAGGCAGACCTCTCGGGTTCCTCCCAACGACACTCCTCCTCCTCCTCCTCACGCCATGTACGCATAACTGATAGCAACGTGTAGGACGCGTCAAAGAGTTCGCGTTTTTTTTTGTTTTGTTTTTTCCCCGAAATCGAGCTCTACTCTACTTGAATCGAACTCTATTACAAATTGCAAACTACTACGCGCCGTACGGTGCCATAGCAGCAAGAAGGTGGCTCTTGCCCGCCCAAGAAATGTCCCCGACTGGCAGCGCTATTCCGGCTGCTGGCAATATGCAGGCGGCGGTATTTTTGTTGTACTCAAGGGCTAGCTAATTCCTTAAATATGAAGCCCTGAAATAATTATTCCTCACTACTGCCGTCGTTTACCATTTTCAGTCATAGACTTGCATTGCGGCTGTGTAATATCCAAGTATAATTATTGCAGTAGACAAATATCGGCATCCGTTCCAATGAAATAGAACACAAAATCTTTGACCATATATACATTTCGTTTTCTTGTATTTGCTTTGCATTTTTCTGTTTTTTATACTAAAAGTCGACTGTGCAGCCGATGCCTCGGATAATTGTCGCTGTGTGACAGTAACATCCCGAGTCTAGGGACGACGAAAACAGACACACACAGACAGAGTTTGGACACATCTGTATGTGTCTGTTTTCGTCGTCCCTAGCCTCCGGGTCTTACAGTCATGAATTGCATTCACCAGCTCACTTGTTTTAAGCAATTATTTCATTGGGTCACCGTCGCCAGAAACCCCATATATATAACTTTTTGTTGTCTATAACTTTTTGTTAAATATGCGTACGGAACCATAGCTTGTGCACATATACACGAGGCTATATTGTATATGTATATATATAATAGCTGATTCCAAATTTAAATAGTCGGGAAGTTTGCTCAAGCTGCATGGCTGTGCCCGAAAACGCTTCGAAATCATCGGTGCTGCGTTGCCCAATGGCTGTTTATTCTGTGTTCATGGTAGAGTCGTGAACATTCCGCACGCGGAGAACATAACCAGAGGTCCCAGAAAAGAGCAACTATTTGGGTGTTGAACCATAAAACAGTTCACGTTTCATTTAGATGTCGTGTTATTATTGTTCAACTATTTTCAATTAATAACGGCGAACGTTTTGTTAAGTCCCCATTGAATTCGATAAGCACCCTGCGGATTAATCTTTGCCTTGTTCTTGTTAAGCCTGATTTTTCTCAGAATGAAATTTATACTTTGGCACCCCCAATGCACCAGAGAAGCACACTAAACACTCTAACAAACAGCGTCATTCGTGACATACACGCGTTCTGCATATGTACATCGTGCTGCACATTGTACACGTGTTTCAGCAACTTTCTTTTAAAGAATTTGTCGATCCTTTTGACTTTTTCTATCCGTAAAGCAGATGATAAATGAAAATGCCACACCAACTTAGCCAGCGTAGACTGAGTGTCGTCTGCTAGGGAGCGGCCGTGTGTTGAAAAGGTCGCCACGAGCGGCGCTAACACACAAGGTTTGCAGCGCCACCTGGCCCAGCGCAACAGGTCTACAATATGTGGAAGGTTGAAATCTCCGAGGAGAAGTATACTGTGCCGCGAGAAACGGTCTCTGATACCAGCCAGCGGGGAGGAGGAAAAGACTGTACAGAGAGGGAGAGAACTGAAACCCGATACACGTATGTACAATACACGGCGTTACAGTGAGGAGCGAGCGTGTGGGGGATCGTCCCGAAAACGGTCGTCATAAATTGTCCACTGTCACTGTCCGCTCCTCCGTTCGCGTTAAGTCCGTGTTCTGTTACATCATCCCGGCCGGCAAAATGGGTGTTGAAGCTAAGAACCCCTGCATTCCAATGGATACAAATGTACTGCACGGCGCAACAGGGTTCCACTTGGCAAACGCAGGGTACACGAACGAATATGCCCGTCCCTTCCAGCATGTGTTTGCAATATTCGTGCGATCTTCCACAAGTGGCGTGGCGATCTGTCGTCGTGCACAATAACCAGGTCATTCTCTCGTAAAATATTTGTTGTTGCTGAGCCCTGGTGAGCCGACCGAAGTTGCAGAAGATATTCTTTCCGCCAGCGATCCCAAAACATATCAACAAGTCGCTGACGATGTTTTCATCTTCTCGTTAGATCGGTGCGGGACGAATGTGGCGTTGTCTCCAGTTGTGACTTCGGTAGCGCGGTGATTCTTCTCCCAATGAGGAAATGCGCAGGAGTCATCCTGAGGCTCATCCGGACTTGACGGAACGACCGTTAGTGGGCGAGAGTTTATTACTCCCTCCAGCTCAGTCAGAACAGAGTTGACATTTCTTCAAAATTTAACGACTGACGTCCAAGTACTTTTCGCAAACATATTTTTACGCATTTTACCATGCGTTCCCACCAGCCGCTCCCACCAGCCGCCCCACCAAGGGGCTCGTTCCACGATAAATTTCCAGTGGATTTTTTTAGTCGAGCAGAAATCGTAAACCTCTGAAGCTCTCATAGCCTTCCACATTGTTCTCACTTCTTTGGAACCTCTCTGGAATGTCTTGGCGTTGTCAGAGTAGATGGAGATTGGCATGCCTCTTCGGGATATGAATCTTCGAAATGACATTAGAAATGACTTCGTTGTGACGTTGGGTACAAGTTCCAGGTGTATAGCGCGGGTGACAGCACATGTAAACAATGCTATGTACGCCTTTTCGAGGTCCAGCAAAGTCGACACCGACGACCTCAAAAGGCTCACTTCGTTGAATACGCTCTTTGGAAGCGGTGCGGTGGGTGCTTGTGCCGCTTTCAGTTTCGCTTTTGCACACACTGTGCAGTGACCAATGATTTTACGAGCCAGTTGCCGTACCTGCGGTACTCAAAATGTCTCTCTGATTTCAGTTAGCGTGTCCTGCACACCTCCGTGAAGCACTCTATGATGAGCAGCTCGAACAATTAGCTTCGTCAAAGGATGTTCTTTTGGAAGCAGAATAGGATGTTTTGTACCTTCTGCCTCTGACGCAAAGTGCAGCCTTCCTTCGAGTCGCAGGAAACCCTTCGCATCCAGTCGCAATCGAAGTACGTGGGTTTTGGACTGGTTCGACGGTTTCTTATTTTCACGGAGTTGATCAATCTCTTCAAAATACGCATCATGCTGTGCTTGTTTTATCCAGTACTCCTCGGCCTCGTGTAGCTCAGATGTGTCCAAAGGGCCTCCTTTCCTGTCGCTGGCTGCGTTGCGGCAGATCCATGTAAATCTTCGAATCCATGCGATAATACAGAGGAGCCTTTGTAGCCAGCTGATTCGTTCGATTTCCAGAAGGGGTGACGCCTTCTCAGGAACTAGGTGCACAGCCACTGATTTGGTGCAACGTTGCTCCTCCTCTCCTGTTTCATAAATCGCATCTGACTCTTCATCGTACGCTTGGTGAGTGTCAGGCGAACATTGGAGTTGCGTTGACGCTAGCCATTCCGGACCCTTGTGCCATAGATCACTGTGAGATATGTTGTTGACCATTGTCCTGCGAGTTAGCAAGTCGGCGGGATTCTGTGTGCCAGGGCAATGTGACCATTTCTTGGGATCCATGAGAGACTGTATCTCCCGCACTCTGTTGCAGACAAAAGGCTTCCATTTGCTCGGTGAACTGTTGATCCAGGCCAGCGTTATAGTAGAATCGCACCAAAACCATGTTTCTGGTTTTAGATTCGTTAAGGCATCTGACGTAAACTTCGTGAGGCGTGCTCGGACGAGCGCCGCCATTAGCTCCAACCTCGGCAGTGACAGTTTCTTGATTGGGGCTACTCGGGCTTTGGCGACAAGTAAGGATACACTGACGTTGCCGAAGTAGTCTTCTGCATGTAAATATATGCATGCTCCGTAAGCGAAGGGACTGGCGTCGGTGAACGTGTGTACTGTAGCCGCCTTGGTTGGCCCTCAATTCCACGCATTGCATAGCGGTCGACAGATACATGCTTGAGCTGTAGCAGCTCACTACACCAGCTGTTCCATTCTTCAGCGATTGCTTCTGGTAGTGGCGATTCCCACGGTAGCTTATCTTCGCATAGCTTTTGAAACAAAATCTTGTTATTTTGCGGAAAGTGGAATTCGCATCAGTGGTATGGAACATTTGCAATTCAGCAATGATATCTAATCTTGAGACTGTGTAGAAACGTTTCACACGCATCTTGTATGATCGCTTTTTTTTGTCCTTTGTGTATGACCAATATGACCATATACTCAATAAGTTGAACTTACTGTCACTATCAAATCTCCGTACTGTATATCATATTTCCTGCTCTTGTGAACAGACATGTAGACTGTACAGTCTTGTATCGTGTTCCAGTATTTTTTATTGGGTCGTTTACTCTTTTTTATGTACCTTGCCTCTCTGATCTTTACCCCCCCCCCCTTACCGAATCCTAAGTACGTTCAATGCAATGTCTGTATCTTCAGATTTGTCCTTATTTGGAGTTAGCTGGAGGGTTCTCAGGACGTCTGTTTAAACACTTGTTATCGGCTTCCTAATGTTTTGCAGTTGCAATTCCATTTTAAAAACGACGATAAAACCAGAGACACTGAACAGAAAAAAGACAACACGACACGTTCTCACGACACGTTTTTGAGAACGTGTCGTGTTGTCTTTTTTCTGTTCCGTGTCTCTGGTTTTATCGTCGCTTTTACAATGTACCAGCTCGCCTGCACCCTTGCACTTCTACCATTGCAATTCCATTTGTTTGCAGGTAATTTTCCCTATTCCCTTCTTGTTCGTTCACTATTATGTAGACGTTCGCGTCTTTCATGGGCACTAATAAATAAACGTGTAAAATAAAAAAAATCATGCTGATATTCCTCCTACATGTTCAAAGCTTATCTCTTTTCCTCTTGGTACAGTGCACTGTTCAAAAGAAAACTGAACAAGACAAGCAACTAAACAAACTGAACAAGGCAAACTGAACAAGAGGGGTATAATGCCAAATAACAGGGTAGCGACTTAGTTTGACGAGAGGGTATAGAGTATATACCCCTTTCAAAGAGCCCGTAGATTACCTCAGGGAGAGACCAAGGTCCCAAAAAGATGGACCCGCCCTGGGCTTTTTAGCACAAATGCGTGCTAAGATTAAGAAAATCAAGAATACATTTTTGTCCGACTTCTCATGGAAAACACTATCCAATTTTCCAGATGGGAAGGCGTCCGACGTATAGGTACCCCGTGCGTTTCCGATAGGAGCGTACCGGTGCAACGACGTTGACTTATATAGGGAGTAGTCCGACGAAGGGAGATGTCTCACCTGAGAGGAAGGGACACATGGGAGGAGGAGGAGGAGTGTCGTTGGAAGGAACCCGAGAGGTCTGCCTGCCTGATTAGGCAGCATGTTTCTCGGGAAGGGAAAGGTGGTGGAGAGGAGGAGAGGAAGGGTGAAGTGGAAGACCGAGCGGAATCCGCTCGGGGGGAGGATAGCTGCTTGGACACATGGGAGGAGGGGAGGAGGAGGAGTGTCGTTGGGAGGAACCCGAGAGGTCTGCCTGCCTGATTAGGCGGCATGTTTCTCGGGAAGGGAAAGGTGGTGGAGAGGAGGAGAGGAAAGGGTGAAGTGGAAGACCGAGCGGAATCCGCTCGGGGGGAGGATAGCTACGTCCATGGGCCGACTTCAGGGGAACTGTGCCGGCATACGCCTATTACACATCTGAGGGAAACCCAGGAAAAACCCCAGACGGCACAGCCGGCCCGCGGATTCGAACCGCGGACTTCCCAGTCTCCAAGCGCACGCGTTACCGCTGCGCCACCGGAGCTGGTGGACACATGGGACGTATACGCTGCATCTGCATTAGAGCTGCTTGGGAGATACGCGCATGCAAAATTTAGCACATTGGGGAAGACAAAGTCCCCTGCAGCTCCACTACGGGACAAGCAGGTACAAAGTGGCCAAGCCAATACTACTACCATCCGCTGCACGAGCGCGCCTGAGGAAGAGTCGCTTCGAATCCCACCTTCTGCTGCTTTATTCCGAAGAGTCCGTCAGGACTTTTGCCCGTTCCAGGTACACGGTATATCTTCGGACTATCTTCACGGACTATCTTCGTCTCTGATTCTTGGACCAAGTTCGTGCCTTTCCTTGACTTCGTGCAGGAGTCTCATCCAAGCTTCAGCTAACAGCCATATCAAGAAAAGAATATACATATTGCGCAGTGGACTTCCTTTACGCGTTCCCTTGACGTATATCCATTCTAAGCTCTGCTCGTGAGCCTTTTTCGAACAGCTATTGCGATCGCCTGAGTGCCTGCTCAAACGACCGGTAACGTCTCCTCAGCCAGCACGATGACTTCATCAAGTGCAATTGTCATGCACAAGTAAAACAAATGGAGGTTCCTGTCGCTATACGTCCCTCCGCAAGCTCCTCATCGATGTCGTTGGTCAGCGAGGGGGACATATATGTTTAATGGAATGAAAAGAAAGAAAAAAGGGAAATGCCAGCCAGGCTGATGCCGGCTTACTATTCCAAAAAAGAAAGAAACTCAAAATAAACAAACAAGAAAATAAATAAATAAAGTAATGGAAAAGGATGAAAAAATAAAGCAAAACAGCTTGTGCAGCACAGGCACGACATGGCACAAGAAAGTCCAGAGGCCAGACGCAAGGCCCGAGTCTTTCAGGAAGCGGAGCGGGGCTGTGGTCACGGCCCACTGGGTAGGCCGAGTGACGGGACAAAGGAGGGTAGCCATGGACACTGTGTTGCACACAAGCTGCATTAGACGGCGACGGAGGGCTTTCCGTTGAGGAATATGCTACTGGCAGTGCAGAGGATAGGGGAATGTCGGCCACCTCGCCACAGCTGGAATACAAGGGAGAGCTGGATTGGCCAATTTTGTAAAGAAGCAATGGGGTGGGCAAGTTTGAGACAGAGGCTGTGCAGCAGTGATTCCTCCTGAATACTGCAGAGACACGTAATGAAGAGAGCAACCGAGGGGTCGATGGACTGCATGTGACTGCTGTATAGTCGTCGGCCTGAGAACTAAATGCTTGGGGACGGGCAGCACACCGGCAGCGAATAGCTAAATGGCAAGCCGAAAGTGTAAAGGGCAGTGGCAGGTATAGCAGCTCTGGCTGTTCGTCTTGGAGCCGCGTCTGCGCGTGTGTTACCGGCCAGGCCCGCGTGACCGAGCATCCATTGAGGGAAAAAACGTGGCATTGGCACGGAGTCTGTTGTACGTTTGTATGATCAGGCTAGGTATATCCTGTATGAGGTGGGGGCGGGACAAAATCAAGCGGACACCTTGCTGTCGGCGAAGACGACCCATATCCCAGGTGGCAAGTCAGAAATATCCAGAAATATGCCGAAGAGTTCAGTCTCGGTGGACGACATGGTTTATGACAGTTTGTAGGTCAGTTCATGGTCTGTACCAGTGACGTAAAAGGCCGCGCCCCATGCGTCAGACATTACGGAGACATCGGTGAAGATTTGTCGGCAATGGGGATGAGTAGAGGTGAGGTGGGCCAAACCGAGTTGTTGGGCAACCACAGGGCTGATTGCCTGTTTTCGGCCAAGGTCCGGTATAGTAACGTGAATGCCAGTCCGTTATAAGGTCCCCATTGCTGACACAAAGAAGGGGGCAGGTGTCGAGAACGGGAGATAGTCCCGTAAGCGGGCAACTGCATCAGCAAAATCGGACGCAGGGCAGCTCACAGCAATGCGGCGAAGGGGATGAGAAGGTTGCGTCAGACAGCGGGCGTGGACACGGAGGGCAACTGAATCCTGCAGAATGAGGATAGGCTGTTCCTGAGCTTCGGCGAGTGTGGAATATGTCTCCGTTGTTCGAGGGACCCCAAGGCAGACAAGGCGACTGCGGGCTTGGAGGTTCAGAAGCTCCGTTTTCTGGTGTAGCTGAGGGCATGAAGCGTAGGAGGCTGTATCGCAGTGCGCCCAAAAGAAGAGCCGTATGAATCCGGTGGAGGTCCTGGTAGCAGTGGTCCCACGTGTGAGGACATTGACCTGGCTGGAGGCTTTCGTAACAAGCGTCTTCACGTGAGAGGACCATGTGACGCCTCGGTCAATTGTAAAGCCCAGGTAACGGCAGGTTTTGACAAAGGTTAGGGGCGAATCGTCGATGAAGAGTGGGTACTTGTGGAATAATATCCGTGAAAAGGCCATGGCCACAGTCTTGGCGTGTGAGACGGTTAGGCCGCGGTCGGCAAGATAGTGAGCGATTGTGTCCAAGGAGCGTTGTAAACGACGTTGGATCGCGTCACGACGAAGAGCAGAGGTCCAAATAGAAATGTCATCTGCACAGATTGTGATGTGGGTGTGGCTTGGCAGCTGTGCAGGGAGGGAGGCCATAATGATGTTGAACAAGAGGGGGCTGAGTACGCTTCCCTGCAGGACGCCCTCGTGAACGGAACACAATGCGGTGTATCCGTGAGCAGCGCAGACAAAAAGGGAACTATCTGCGAGGATGTCTCGGATCCATGATAGGGAGCGTACCCCTACGTTGGCGTTTTGGAGGGTGTCATAGGCTCTCTTGATATCCAGGAAAACAGCGGCGGTCAAGAAGCCGTCCGCGCGGGCCTGCTGCGTCTCACTGACCAGAACAATGATACTATCGAGTAACGAACGGCCTGAGCGAAAGCCCGTCATTTTTTCCGGGAAGAAACAATCACTCGCAAGATGCCAGATGAAACGGATGAAAATCAATTGTTCCAGAGTTTTAGGCACGTAGCTGGTAAGGACTATCGGGTGAAAGGAGTCGAGGTGATGTGGCGATTGGCCGGGTTTGAGCAAAGGGACAACCATCGCCAAGTTCCATTCCTCGGGGATTCGCCCAGGCTGCCAACTGTTATTGAAGCGGCGTAAGAGATGCTGCCTCCCCACATGCGGAAGATGCTGGAGTGCCTTGTATGAGACCTGGTCCGCACCGTGGGAGATATGTTAGGGCGATGCACATAGGACACAGTCCTCCTCGAGAGGGCTGTGCTGCTGGTGAATGGCATCGGAGTAGTAGCAGTTTGAGTTGAAGAAGGCAAGGTGGTGATGCGGGCACAAAAGTCCTCTGCAATGTGAGTTTCGGTGCGCGATGTGGCCAGAGGCAAGGAGCGGAACGGGTGAGTTTGCTTTACAGGTGTCCAAAGGCCCTTAAGCACACCCCAAATCCGAGACAGAGGTGCGCGGTGGGATAGGGACTATGCAAAGCTGCGCCGACGGTCTTGTGTGAGTGTCCGAAGGCGTCGCTGAAGAGCCCTTTCAATGCGTTTCGCTGCCTGCCGGGTATGGGGTAGGAGAGACCGCCGTGCTCGCCGTTCGGCGCGTCGTCAGAGTGCACGAAGTCGCCCGTATTCCACGCCTGCAGCGAAAAACAGCTGCAGCTCAAGTAGGACACAGTGCAGTGTGGTTTCTTCCTGGGTTGCGGTGGCCACAGCGCGATAGAAGTCAGCGTGCCCATGTGTAGCGCCTAGGTAAAAGGATCCCTCTGCCTTACCATCGTTCGCATTTTGGACGAGTCTAACATCAAGTCTAAGTCTAACATCAAGTCTAAGTCTAACATCAAGTCACAAATTCTGCTAACGAATCAAGTCACAAAATTCCACGACAACAACAACAACAAATAAATCATGACTATGGCCTGAGGTGATTCATCGCTTGAAAGCAGTACACTACCCCATTACACGAGAAACATGAGATGTATGAAAATGAAGTTATGTGCAAGTACAGCTCTTGAACTCCCCTCCTCTGGTTGCGCAACGCTACGTCACACAAAAGGAACACATGAAAGAAGCGCCAATGGTCCTTGAGATGCAGGGGAGGACCGTACAGCGTCTGGAGAAAACCGGTAGTCAAGAGGAACTCCAAGAACATCAGAAGACCTCGACGGTGTTGCACATGGCTCTGACATGCGCCAAGAATTGCAGCCACGGGTTGAACGTCTGTCGGCTAGCACCATTCAGCTATGCACAGAGTTGCCGCCTCTGCGTTTCGTAGAGCTTACATTCTATTAGGACGTGCTCAATGTTCGCTACGACGCCACATTTGGAGCATAGGCTGCTGTCACAGTATCCGATTCGGCACTTGAATTGGGGAGTGAAGGCTACGTTGAGACGAAGTCCGCTCAGGAGGGACGTAAAATAGCGTGGTAAACGGTCAGGAACTGAGAAGGACATAGTTAAATACACCGAATACATGAGAGACCTGTCAGTGATGTCCTGACTCCACTGCTTGGGAGCTAGTGGCTGAATGAGCTCATTCAGAAATGATCTCCTGTCTCCTCTTGGTAACACCATTGGTACGACAGTCCGAGACTGTTGGGCAGCCCTTGCCGCCCTGTCGGCTTCTTCGATTCCGCTCAAACCACAGTGACCGGGGACCCACTGCAGAGATATATGATGACCGTGATCGCTTAGACGCTGAACCTGATGGAGTATATCAGTGACAACTGAGGCGAGCGATCCACGTATTCCCATGTTGGCTATACATTTAAGAGCAGCCTTTGAATCTGAGTAGATGACCCAGGCCCGCGGATCGTCACAGGACGTCTTACGTAGAAACAACAGGATAGCATATAGCTCAGCCGACATTGATGATGTGCGGTGTGAGAGACTGTATCTATGTGACACACCGGCAGTTCGAATAACAAATGCAGACGATGAACATTCATGACTGGAGGATCCGTCAGTGAAAACTGCAGTGTGGTCAGAACAGCGACTGTACATCATATATGCTGCAAGCTGTTTCAGAACTGATGTAGGCACTTGGTTTCGTTTGACATTAAGACCAGAAATTGAGAATGCGATCGATGGTACTGGAAGCGACCACGGAGGCGTCGTGGACACCACTGATCTTGCAGAAAACGGGAAGTTTACACAAGAAGCCGAGCACATCTCTACCGGGGTGCTACGCCAACTTTATGTGCAGCTGGAGAACCTTAGCTTTCACTTCCATGAAACAGTTGTATGCGTTATATTGCCTCCGGCGACAAACTTTTGCTATCAGTGGATGGCGGCGGTGGTGCGCTCTGAGCCGCAAGTAATGGCGAATGGTCTCCCTCTGCCGTAAGACTTCGATGGGTAATTCGCGGGCTTCTGCTATCACCATCCGCGTTTACGCAGCTCTCGGGACGCGAAGACATACCCTTAAGCTCCGTGCTAGAATACACGTCAGTCGTTGTTCTTGCGTCTGTGAAATTCCGTGCAACACTGGTAGGCTATATAGCAGAATATAAATGACATGTTGAAAGGTAAAGAGAGAGGGTTGGTACAAACATCAAAATAGAAATGCACACGTATACAGGGTGTCCCAGCGAAATGCGAACATATTTTAAATATATATATATATATATATATATATATATATATCACTTTTTCCGAGATAAAATCAATTGCAAATATAGCATATGCTGAAGGGCACTCCTTAGGAGGGCATTAGCAAACTCCTCAATGTCTTAATTAACTTTCAATAATTAGCTTTTTAATTATAAAAGCTACGAAGTTGTCCCAATGAGAACATCTGGTCCCTTCGGTCACGTGATACCGGAGCCGTTTTCAAAACAAAAATTCGTTCGATAGATCGTCCGCAAAAAATTCATTAAGGAACACCATTTTTTCTTTATTTTGTTTACTGCGCATCTCTAGAGACGCGTTTTTTCTTCACTCCCAATGTGAGAGGGGGAAAGAGCACACTATTGCCTCTTCGAGGACGATCAATCGAAGGGATTTTTGTTCTGGAAACGGATCCGGTATCAGATGATCGAAGGGACCAGATGTTCTCATTGAGATAACTTCGAAGCTTTTATTTATAATTACAAGTTAATTACTGAAAGTTAATTAAGACATTGCCTTAGGAGTTTGCTAATGCCCTCCCAAGGAGTGCCCTTCAGCATATGCCAATTGACTTCATTTCGGAAAAAGTCATATAATATATATGTGACGTATGAAAGAGGAGGTGCAGCGCGCGCAATAAACGTATGTTCGTTCTCCGATTCACTGATCGCTCCGTTCCTTCGTCACATATATATATTTCCAAATATGTTCACATTTAGCTGGGACACCCTGTATATGTGTGCATTTGTATTTTTATGTTCGTACCAACCCTCGCTCTTTACCTTTCAACTTGTCATATACGAGGGGCGTTCAAGTCAAACCGGGACATTTCATTTTTCGCAAAAGTAAAATGAACTTACAGGCGAGAAATTATTTTTATTTTTCAACGTAATCTTCAGCTGCACTAATGCACTTGTCCCAGCGTTTCACGATGGCTTGGATGCCAGCAGCGTAGAAATCCTTACCGGCGCGTAGCAGCCATGATCGGACCGCATTCTTGACCTCGTAGTCGCAGCTGAAGTGGCGGCCGCCAAGGAACGCCTTCAGTGGCCCGAAGAGATGGAAATCGCTGGAGGCGAGGCCTGGACTGTAAGGGGGATGTGGCAGCAACTCCCAGTCAAGTTCCTGTAAGGTGCGTGTCGTGAGATGCGCGGTATGCGGGCGTGCATTGTTCTGTAGGAGGAGAACTCCTTTCGTGATGAGGCCCGGCCGCTTTTGCTTCAGCGCCTTATGCACATCCCTGAGAACCTGGCAGTAATGATGCGGGTACCACTGGGCAGAAAATCAACATGAACAACGCCAGCCTTTTCCTAGAAAACCGTGGAAAACTTCGATGTTCTCAGGTACTCTGACACTGGGCTCTGAGCCGCCCCGGCCGGGATCGTCCTGCACTGATGTACGGCCGTCTCGGAACCGTTTGCACCACTCAAACGCTTTGCTGCGGCTAAGTGTATCGTGGCCATACTGAGCCTGAAGTCTTCTGTGAATTTCAGATGACTTTACGCCTTCATTCACGAGAAACTTCATGACAATTCGCTGTTCGATGTGCGCGCTCACCTCGTTGTCGGCCATCTTGTCCAGCACGTGTCTTCTGCTTTGCACAAGCTTTGGACCACCACGTGGTGAATGCGGAGACCTTTCGCGTATGAAAATGACGAAAAAGAAGTAGCGCGAGCCATTTGTACACTCAGGAGACAGAAAGTCACTGTTTGACGTGAACACCCCTCGTATGTCCTGGAATTTTGTGGCTTGATTCGTTAGTAGATTTTGTGACTTGATGTTAGACCTGAAGAAGTGCAGTCTTCTGCACGAAAGTCTCATTAAAATTTAGATGCTCTCAACCGTCTTCGTTCTGTTGTGAATCTCTATCGCCAGATACTTGCACATTGCTGCTCTACGTACTACGTTACGAAACAATTGAAGACGTCTAGTGAAACGCAGTGAAATTTTCACGCAATCGAACAACTAAACTAATAGAGCAATCTGAGTGTCCACGATGAATCTATGAATTTTCAGAGACGTCCGCCAAAGTATAAGCCCTGTTTGTTAGTCCATTTTATCTTCGTCACAAAATCTTGGATGACCGCCGCATATTTCTTTAGAATGTGTTGTAAAAATTTACCATACAACGAGCATAGGGCGCGTTTGTGGGAAAAGGAACGGTCGTAAGTCAAAGCAATAATTGTTTACGCCACATTCAGTTCACTAAATGATCGTTGCAAGCTCCCAAACTCAGCCAAGAACTCCGCTCCATATGTGGGTGTAGGAGGAAGATAAATTGCTCGTGAAAGGAACTGAATCCCTTATCAACTTTTATCCTGCTTCGTCATCGAATAACAACTACCGGGGGTGTCGCCAGGTGGGGTCCGTGGTTGAACCTCCAAGGAATTCGTACTCTTGCTGGTGCATTTGGTAAAAAGGAAACGGGAGTGTAATCCTCCTCCTCCCCCAAAGTTCCCATGAAACCTCTTCCAAAATATTTTGCTGGCAGCGCGCTACGGACATACACTTATACCCCTGTCAAACGGTGTTCTAAATGACCGTTAACATAAAGGGTCACAGGGTCAGGGTCACAAAATGTCCTTTATGGAGTAGCCCCTGTTAGACGAGCCGTAAAGGAGCCCCTTGTTGCTAGAGTGCTTGAATACTAACTCCCTCACAGATGGAGCCACTATTCAGGCACGCTACGTGTTGCTGGCGCCTTCTGTCATCTACGAGGGGCGTTCAAGTCAAACCGGGACTTTCTGTCTCCTGGGTGTATAAATGGCTCCCGCTACTTCTTTCTAATCATTTTCACACGCTACAGGCCTCCGCGTTCACCACGTAGTGGTCCAAAGTTCGTGCAAAACAGAAGACACGTGCTAGACAAGATGGTCGACAACGAAGTGAGCGCGCACATCGAACAGCGAATTGTCATGAAGTTTCTCGCGAATGAAGGCGTAAAGTCATCTGAACTTCACAGAAGAGTTCAGGCTCAGTATGCCCACGATACGCTTAGCCGCAGCAAAGCGTTTGAGTGGTGCAAACGGTTCCGAGACGGTCGTACATCAGTGCAGGACGATCCCGGCCGGGGCGGCTCAGAGCCCTGCCGTGTCAGAGTTCCTGAGAGCATCCAACTTGTGGAGCGCCTGATCCTCAAGGACCGACGGATAACATGTCTCGAACTGGCTCGAAAGACGGACCTTTCAATGGGAACGTTGAGCACTATCATTCGTGAACACCTCCAGTTTCGGAAAGCAGGGCCTCATCACCAAAGGAGTCCTCCTCCTACAGGACAATGCACGCCCGCTTACCGCGCATCTCACGACACGCACCTTACAGGAACTTGGCTGGGAGTTGCTGCCACATCCCCCTTACAGTCCACACCTCAGCGATGGCCCCAGCGATTTCCACCTCTTCGGGCCACTGATGGCGTTCCTTGGAGGCCGCCACTTAAGCTGCGACGACGAGGTCACGAGTGCAGTCCGATCATGGCTGCTACGCGTCGGTAAGGATTTCTACGCTGCTGACATCCAAGCCCTCGTGAAACGCTGGGACAACTGCATTAGTGCAGCTGGAGATTACGTTGAAAAATAAAACTAATTTCTCGCCTGTAAGTTCACATTACTTTTGCGAAAAATGAAAAAGTCCCTGTTTGACTTGAACGCCCCTCGTACTTCGCCTCTCTTTCATTCTGTATCCGCATACTAATGGCTGATTCACACTGCAGCGTTTACGGCTGCGTACGGAGTCTTACGTGTACCCTCGTTCCATCCTGAAGGATGTTCCGTTGCAATATATTGATTCGCTGTCAGCGGACGTAACACGCAAGCGCAACCGTAAACGCGGCAGTGTGAATCAGGCTTAAGGGCCAGTTCTCACTTGGCGACGCCAGACGCGACGTCGTGAACGGACGGCGGAAATAGATGTGCATTTCCGGCGTTGAGACAGGACAGACGTCGAGCCAAAAAACTTGCCATGCCGAACTTCTTTCACGACGTCGGCGAGAGCTGATATACCGGCGACCAATTAGGTGACACAGAAAGTCAACGCCTCCTGATTTTTCGTCGCTTTTGACGACGGAATGCCACTGTGGTGGGAACACGAAAATCCTGCGCTCGGACGGAGCGGCGGAAATGCGCCTCTACTTCCGCCGTCCGTTCACGACGTCGCGTCGGACGTCGCCAAGTGAGAACTGGCCCTAAAGTTGTCATCTTACAAAAGCCTTGCCAACGTTGTTTTACTCTCAATCCTGACTCTTTTTGTCACATTCACGTGTTTTTTTTTCTTCTTCTTCTTTCTTTGTTTTACCTGGGCATAGTCAGAAGCGATGAGTTCGGATACGTTGTGGAGAGTACTAATCTTTTAATCGTAAAGGCCGTTGGAGAGCTCCGTTGGGCGCAGCGGGAAATTTTCAAAAAGGACCTCTTGGCACCGCCCTCTCCCACATACACAACGACGACAGATAAGTAATGATGGCGTAGCGGGAGTGTTCGCCGCTGAGGCAGCACCTTATCCCATTGCATGAGGGGGGGGGGGGGAGGTGGTGTATGATGGTGAATGTTCAGAGTTTATGCAGGAGCCCTGTTGCTGCTAAGAAGCTGATGAGGGCCTGAAGTGCTCATAGCTGATGCGTTGGGTTGGCCGGAAGCCTAAGGTATTGAGGAAGGGCAAGTGAGGGTGTCCCAGTGGCCTCAAGTTGGCGCTGGAGGACGCATCGCTCAGTGCAATACATAGCTGACAGTCGACGAGAACAAGAGCAGCATTCAGGGACACCCCCTCTGAATCCCGGCTTGACCTGATAGCAGAGGACTACGCAAGGAAGCTAAGTTTACAGGGTGGTGCGTGAGTACGTGAGGAGGAACAGATCTGGGCAGGGAGAGGAGGACATATCTGAGGCGAACAATTCCCTTTTCGCGCCCCGACCTGATAACAACACCGATAACACGCCTGGGAGCATTCGCATAAGATAAAGAATAAGACGTGATGTATAACTGTGGGAACGAGCATGAGACCTTCCAGATGTCGGGAGATTGCCGGATGAAATTGGCAGGTTGGCGCCTGTTATAGCCTTCTGGACGACAAATTCACTAAATGCGAGTTCTAAGAGTGCAGCAAGGACAGCAGCTACGGTCCGCAGACGATACACAGACTACGTAATTTTATGATGATACCATCAGTATCAAATTGGTATCAAGAGTTATTACGAGCTAAAATAGAGGAAACTGACAAATTGGTGCCAGTGAGTGCCTCTTGGGCGACGATTTGGCAAAATGTCTGAAGTATATAGATTGGGCTTGTTGGTGTAAATCCACAAGCGACCAAAGAACAAACACGAAACAACAACAGAGCGACTTGTGTCTGATCTTGTCTCCTGTTTGTTCTTTGGTCGCTTGAAAATGAATGATTTGACCAAACGCTACTTCGCGGGCTCTGTCAAGGGAATCAGGTATGGGCCGCGGACTCATAGCTATTAAGCATGGATACACAGACTACGTAATTAAGTGATGACATCTTCGATATCACGTTTATATCCAGAATTATTACTAAATGAAATGGAAGATACGGACAGTTTGGCGTCTGCGAGTGCTGTGGCGATGCGAGTGGCAACAGTTTGATCAAACGCGACTTCTTTGGACCAGATATTTTGGAGCAGAACTAAATACCAGATTTGGAGATAACGCTAAACAAGTGCTACGCGCCCTCGAGTACGTTATTTATTTCTCGCTTAAGATGAAGTAATGCTTAGATCAGGGCAATCAGGGCTCTCACACACGCGGGCCGCATGTGCATGGCTTGCAGTCAGCTATTCTGTGTCCCGAGGGCTCTTGACCACTAAATAGAATAAAGCTGCCCCCCCCCCCCCCACACACACGCACACCAATAATGAAGAAGTGGGAATGAAACCAGGTTTTCAGGCATTGTTTTTACCCTTGCTCGATGTAGTGTTGCTCCTGTCGACGTTAGGAAGGACATTCACATTCGAGCAGTTCTTGTGACTCATGAACCTCAGCTAGTAGTTATAGCGATTAGCGATCTGGTCTGAACGTGCATTTTGATAAGCTACACTGTAAGTAATATGATAATTGAGAAGTTATAGTGGAGACAAGTGCAGAGAATGACATCATCTTAATTATTACACTAAGTTTATGGGCTTACAGCATAGCAGCAGCCTCTCCGGATATCATGCGCGAAAAACTGTATACTGAGCACAGGGAGGCGCAGTGAAAAAAAAGAAAAAAAAACAGATGGAGTAGTTATGCTCGAGGGTCATTGTGTGAATATTTTTAATTTTTTCTCTTTCCCTGATTTCCTTTTTCTTTTTCACGTTGAAAATGCAAGCAAAATCAGCAATACAGTGTGTAAACCGACAATTTCAGTGCTCCTGGACGTTGGGATAATCGTTCGTGAAGAACTATGTACGAAGAACTTGCAACGCCTTTCAAATTTTCAATGTCTAATTTGGAAAAGAAGCTCATTTGTCTCTGCTGGTGTGTCAAGTGAAGTTTCTCATTGACGAATTGTATATGCGAATGCCTAATAACTATACCGCTCAGCTGTTTACGCTAAGGTACTTTGCTATAATTGCGGTCCTTTCCAGGGTGATTACCCCCACCCCCCAGGGAGGTGTACACTCCCCCTGAATTTTTCCAACCACTCCCCTGTAATTCATGAGATTTCCCGATACACCTTGGCCACCAATGCATATACGCATAGATATGTATCCATATAGATATACCACCCTCTGTTTCTCTCCACTTGAAATCACGCAGACATCTTATCACGCCGGGTACCGCATCTTGGCTTCTATGCGCATTGATGATAGTGCCAGCCGCAACAACAATGACAAAGAAGAAGTTGTCGTTCCTCTTCGCTGCTGATACGAGTTGCGCAACGGACCAAAGGCTGATACCTTCCGTTTGAATTCAGCGTGAGAGAGCCGCGACGGCAAGGAAAAAAAGTTGCCAAGATACGGGGCACAAAAGTGAACTTGCACAGCAAATCGCCGGCAGTCCGAACATTTACACGGCAACAGACACCTACGAGCACTGGTGCTAAAGTCTGAGGAAAAGACATCATATATGAAAATACATATCCGTTACAACAACAACAACAAATAGTTCATGACTATGGCCTGGGGTGGTTCACCGCTTGAGAACATATCCGTTACGAAGCCGTTTGAATTTCACTGTTCATGGTAATCAACCAATTTTCCTCGAAGTGCAGCACGCATAAACAAGTCCATGGTATGCTTACACCTCGACCTGCAAGAAATGACCCACAGTGACCCTAGAAGTCTGCCCAGGACGCACATTTCCCCAGGGCGTCAGTCGTGACGTTGCCCATATACGTGAGGCCGACAACGGCAAGCCCTTTCACCATCACCACCACCACCACAGTATCCTTCTGAAACATTGCATCACTTGCCAACTTCTTTGAGAAAAGTAAAAAGTAACCTTTCTGCAACCCCGATGATGGCAGGGGCACCCATGGAATACCCCACAAAGAGTCACTGGTGTATTCTGCATAGCGAAGCCATTATCAACGACTTATACTAGGCCCGATTTTGCCAGTGGTGACCGCAAAATTTGGAAGAGGCGCCGGCAGAGCCCTCTAAAACGGGCAAAACCCTTTGTATCATGCTGTCAAAGGCATATTCGAGACGGCTTATGCTATTGCCCTTCCCACTGGGATTGTAACGGAGACGACCGCAAAATCCGTAAAAGACCGCAGCAGAGCCCTTTAGAACGGGCAAAACCTCTTTAATCATGGTTCCAAACAGATATTATCAACGGCTTATGATGCTCTTCTACAGGGACCGCAACAGAAGCGACCACCGACTGCCAAAAGGCAGCAACAGAGTCCTTTAAAACGTACGAAACCCCTTGTATCATGGTACCAAAGGCATATTAATGACGGCTTACGCTGTGCCTTTCTACCGGAATTGCGCAAGAGGAGACCGCATAATTTGGATACGGCAGCAGCAAGGCCTTATAAAACGGGCGAAACTCCCTGTATCATGGAGCGAAAGAAAGAAAGTTACCAGTGTCTTGTGCAATCCTATTCTGCTGGAGTTATAACACAGGCGATCGCCAAATTCGGCAAACGTGGCAGCAGAGCCCTCTTAAACGAGCAAAACCCCTTGTGTCATGCTGTCACAGTCATATTATCAACAACTTATACTATGTCATTCTACCGATATCATAACACAGGCGACCGCAAATATCGGGAAAAGGATGCAGCATAGCCCTTCAGAACGGGCGAGACTTCTTGTATCATGCTGCCGATGACATGTCATCAATGGCTTGTGCAATGCCGTTCTACTGGGATTGTAACAGAGATTACCGCAAAATACAGAAAATGCGGCAGCAGAGCCCTTTAAAACGGTCGATACCCCTTGTATCATAGTTCCAAAGTCATATAAGTATACGCAACGGGTTATGCATGCTATTGCCGTTCTACTGGAATTATAACGGATGCGGCCGCAAACTCCATAAAAGGCTGCAGCAGAGCCCTTTAAAACGGACAAAAACGCCTTTAATCATGGTGGCCGACATTTTACACCCCTATAAAGACGCGACGGCTTATGTTATGCCCCTCTCCTGTGATTGCATCGGAAACCACCGCAAAATTTGGAAAAGGCGGCAGCAGGGCCCTTTACAATGACTCAAATGACTTGTATCATTGTGCCAAAAAGATACTATGAACGACTTGTACTGGGATTGTAACAGAGGATACCGCAACGCTCGGCAGCAGATCGAGCCCTTTAAAACGTGCGAAGCCCCTTTAATCCTGGTGCCAGGCCGTACATGGAGAGGTCGCGTTTGAAGAAACTGCTTCCGAAACGACACTCCCTAAGCAAAAAGCGTCCTAAGCTGATTTTGTAGTATGTATATAGAAAGTAAGATCACGGGGTTTGAACCCCGTATCTTGTTCCCCTGTTGCACCCTGAGAGGGCGCGTTTTAAAAATCGCTTCCAAAATGGCACTCGAAATGGCCAAATGGCCTATTTCATCAACTTCGGGGCTTAATATATTTTTATATAACAATAATATTAAAGATGTCCAAAGCTGATTTTCTAATGTGTATATGTGAAAGGAAGATCACGGGGTTTGAACCCCGTACCTTGTTCCCCTGTTGCACCCTGAGAGGTCGCGTTTGACAAAATCGCTTCCAAAACGGCACTCGAAATGGCCAAGTGGCAAATTTCCTCAACTTCGGGGCTTAATATCATTCGATATAACAATAATATTAAAGATGTCCTAAGCTAGTTTTGTAATATGTATATGTGAAAGGAAGATCACGGGGTTTGAACCCCGTACCTTGTTCCCCTGTTGCACCCTGAGAGGTCGCGTTTGACAAAATCGCTTCCAAAACGGCACTCGAAATGGCCAAGTGGCAAATTTCGTCAACTTCGAGGCTTAATATTATTTGATATAAAAATGATATTAAAGATGTCCTAAGCTGATTTTGTAGTATGTGTATGTGACAGTAAGATCACGGGGTTTGGACCCCGTATCTTGTTCCCCTGTTGCACCCTGTGAGGTCGGGTTTCACAAAATGGCTTCCAAAACGGCACTCGAAATGGCAAAGTGGCGAATTTCGTCAACTTCGGGGCTTAATATCATTTGATATAGAAATAATATTAGAGACGTCCTAAGCTAATTTTGTAATATGTATATGTGAAAGTAAGATCACGGGGTTTGAACCCCGTATCTTGTTCCCCTGTTGCACCCTGAGAGGTCGCGTTTGACAAAATCGCTTCCAAAACTGCACTCGAAATGGCAAAGTGACGAATTTCGTCAACTTCGGGGCTTAATATCATTGGATATAAAAATAATATTAAAGATGTCCTAAGCTGATTCTGTGGTATGTATATGTGAAAGTAAGATCACGAGGTTTGAACCCCGTATCTTGTTCCCCTGTTGCACCCTGAGAGGTCGGGTTTGACAAAATCGCTTCCAAAACGGCACTCGAAATGGCCAAATGGCCAATTCCGTAAACGTCGGGGCTTATTATCATTTGATATCAAATTAATATTAAAGATGTCCTAAGCTGATATTATAATATGTATACGTGAAAGTAAGATCACGGGGTTAGAGCCCCGTATCTTCCCCTGTTGCTCCCTGAGAGGTCGCGTTTGACAAAATCGCTTCCAAAACGGCCAAATGGCGAATTTCATCATCCTAAGCTGATTATATAATGTAATGTATATGGGTATGTATATGTGAAAGTACGATCACGGGGTTTGAGCCCCGTACCTTGTTCTCCTGTTGCACCCTGAAAGGCCGCGTTTGACAAAATCACTTCCAAAACGGCACTCGAAATGGACTGTTTTATCAAGTTGTATAGTTTAATATAAAAGCGACATAAAATACAAGACGGTATCATTTCTATATTACTCACTGAAAATAAAGTTGTCTGTTCTGTCAGCCACTTCGAGTTCTAGAAAACATGACAGTTCTCGTTTCGAACTCCTTCAGACCGGCCGTACAGTCTCAGCGCATGCCTATTACGATAATACTGGGACTTAGTCCGTCGAGCGCCTAGGAGGGGAACCCCGTCTGAGTCGCAACTTTGAAGGCCCTGGGTGCATCAGGATTAACACTCACACATCGTGCCGTGGTTGGTATGTGGCCTGGAGGACGTACTGAACGAAAATAGGCGATGACATTTGCAGAATTTGACTGCCTTTGCCGAAAAATCGTAGTCTAAACATGGGCGATGTGCAAAAATCGACGGAATCCCCATAGGCGCAATGCATTAAAATTCATTTGGCCAGGGTGCACTAGGCTTATATTCTGCTGGTGCCTTTCATGTCTCCAGGGGTTCTTTACATGGTGTTCTTCTCTATTAGGCGATGACATCTTAAAAATTTTATTCTGTTTTGCTGTTAATTGGCATAAACGCTGTCTCCCATTGAATTAACATCCTGTAAGGCAGCTTCCCGCATAGCGGCTGAGTATAGTGACGGAGTGCGCCGGCTGGGGGGTGACCGCGAATTTTGGGATTGTGTGCTGGACGGTACTTGAAATATTACAGCAAGAGCATCGCACATTGTGTCTCCTACCTTACAGGAAGGATGAAGCTACACCTGCTTAGACACACGGAGAGATCTCTTTCTTTCTTTTTTTTTTTTTTTTGTGAGACCGACTCCGGACGTCACAAACCGTTCACGAACTAAGTAATTATTGATAAAGTAGTCAGTAAATTTATGAAAATATTTTATTATGGCAATCCGAATACAACGTAGAGCTCGTGCTGGTTTAATGGAGCCTTTTGGTAGCGCCTGTGCATGTCTGACTTCCGAAGAACAACAGCGCCCTCCATACGTATACCTGTTTTGCATTGATTCCATATCACGTTCCGCCATTTAAAAAAAGAAGGAAGAATAAGAAAAAAAAAGGAAAGAGAAATGAAGCATGCACATCCGTCAGAATACACTTCGTATATAACAAAAGCGGATTGCACCGTTTCATTCGGAAACGTCGTGACAGGGGAATCTTTCGAACTCTTCGGTTTCAGTCACTTAAATTTCCGTTATTCACTTATTCAAATTTCAACTCGGCGCTGTGTCCAGCTTTCCACACCCCAGCTACGATCCTCCATATCATCGGGGATTGCAACCGGCGCACGAGTGAACGCCGGGTGCTTCGGCGGCAACTTGAGCTCCTTGACCAGACCATTCAGCTTGTCCAAAGTACTTGGCCCATGGAGCTCTCCTGCGCATCAGTGCCGGGTTATTCGCTCCCTTTTTGCTTTCATGCAAGCCACTTGGACTCCTCGATGAGCTCTAAACAGAACCTGTCGTCCCTTCGTGTTCACCATAATTCATCATCTCATATTAACCGCTGTGAAGTGGGGTAGGGTCCTGTGGCTACCACGGGAAAGCATCCCATGTCATCATCACTTCTTCATTTATTGTATTATCTAAGAAGACCCTATACTCTTAGAAAAAAGGGTGGAGCAGTACACCTTTTAGGAGGTAAAAGTTGTCGCATATGTCGTGTCTAAAAGGTTGCAAAGTTCTACCCGCTACCTTACTCTCAAAACAGAACTTCACTGCGATTCGGGGAGTGAGGGGGGGCGTACGCCTTTTTGTACCAATTTGGATATATGATAATTGCTATTACCACTCTCTTACACCCTTTATTGGACGCTATGTTGACTTAGGTGGTAACTATAGAAGTTACCACCTTTTTACACTCTTTTTTTTCTTAGAGTGTAGTGGTTGTTTTGGGGGACGTAACCAAAAATAAAGTTATTATTGTTGTTATTGTTGTATTCAAATTTCACCCAGCGTTATCGCACCTGCGACAAAATGGGTAAATGTACCGGTACAGTCATGGCTGCCCTGGCCAGTTCCCGTACTGGTAACGCACGGGATCCGCAGTTGGCAAGCTCATATCCCTTTGTTTCTCCTACACCCAACCAAAGCAAACCATGGCCATCCCTACGATTTCCACGCACACCGCTCAGCGCACGTTCATTGAAGAGCCAAGTTCAAGAAAATCCCGTAAACAGACCAGTGGGGCGTCCCACTAATTACGGTCACTAAAATAGAGCTACTGGGCTTTACTTCGCCTTCCACGAATCGTGCACGAAGACCGAGACGCTATAGTTTCACTCAAAAACTACACGACATTGCAGGTCGTTCTCGGAGATGTGTAGTGATGACGGATGTGTGAAGGAAGTGAACAGAGAGGGCGCGCGTAAGTCTTCTCGTCTTCCGCAGGTTCCTTTCTGGTCCATCTTCGCGAGAAACGAAGAGAACTCCCCTGGAATACGAACGGATATACGCTGCCCTGCGTCTGTTGCTTGCGTGAACTATTTCTACTTCGGCGTACGGATGTCCTTTTGCTATTCCGTGCATGTGCCGTGCAATTACGTACGTTTTGTCGGTTGTGCTTTCGCACGGGTGTCTTCGTTCATCGTTTTCAGAAATATTACGAAGTGAGGTTCATTTCGTTTCAACATTAATAGAAGTAGCGCTCATTTCCTTTCGATTCACGAAACTGGTCCATTCCGGGCGATGTATACCGACGTTACCGAAGTGGTCATCGCGAGTCCTTTTTCTTCGCGTATTTCGCATTTCGCACCCTCATAGTCGACTCTCTCCCTCTTTCTTTTTTTTTTTTTTTAGACAGGATGCGGTAAGTGTGTGGCAGTCCAACCACACACTCTTAAAACAGGACTTCACCACATAGCACGTTCCTAGCCAACATCATCCCGAGTGACATCGTTCTTTTCCCTGATTTGCTGAAAAAGGAAGCGTACGCCATTTTTGGTGGCATTATGCGGTTCATAATCGCCACAAAAATGGTGTACGCCCCCCCCCCCCCTAAACCCGTTTTCACCAAATCAAGGGAGAGAACATTGTCATTCGGGATGATGATTGGCAAGGAGCGTGCTATGCAGCGAAGCTCTGTTGAGGCGGGCCTTGCCCAACGACCCCTCTAACGCTTTGCACTTCCCGACGGACTCACGCGCCCTCTACGCATCTCCACCCTTCATCATCCATTCGTCTTTTTTCTTATTTGCTATCGTTTTGACGATGCCCACTTCTGTGTGGCTAAAAGCGGCACCCCCCCCCATGTCCCCATCGTCCCGCATGACACCGTTCGTGCGCCTTTTTGTGACATTGCGAAGCTACGTTAATTGCACCAGAAAGGCGTAAGTCCCCGGATTTTCAGAAATCAAGCCAAAGAAGGTACAGCTCTGTACAATGGTTACATATATATATAAAGAAAATTTATTACATTAACCTGATGATATGTACAGTGCAAGCCGTAAATAACAGTGGTATACAGGGTGTCCCAGAAAACGTGTCATTGAATTATAATAAAAAAACTACACCACCTAGAGTCATGCGGTCAATGGCATTTGTTCTTACTGGGTTTTTGCGACCTCCTCCTGTGAATGTCGTGTAACGTAAGTTTTATTATGTAAATTTTTGCGAGCCTAAGTCGGAAATTTGCCTAGTATAGGTCACTTTTTTACCCCACCAATGTGAAGAGCGTGTCTAATTTAGTCAAATTAATGATAATTGACAGGGATATTCAGGAGCTATCCCATCGGAAAAAATAGCCGAACATCATGCTCTACTGTGGTCGCACAGAATAGCGCACGATGAATTTTTCAGCGCAATCTTTGTCAGTCCGACGAAAGGAGGTTGGAAACCCAGCCCTCCCCGACATCGCAGAAAGAGATAAAACAGGCACGGGTTATCACGTCCGACTTTCGCTGGGATAATGCTTTCCCTTTCCCAATTTTACGAACTGTTACTTTTTCTACTATCACTCTGTGGGTGGGCTTCGGAACCTCCTTTCGTCGCACTGCGAGCGATTGCGCTCAAAAAGTCATCTATGGTCCGGTGCTCCGAAAAGCATGATATTCGGCTATTTTTTTCGATGGGATAGCTCGTGAATATCACTGTGAATTATCATGAATTTCAGTGAATTCGGTACTCTCTTCATATTGGTGGGGTAAAAAAGTGACCTTTACTTGGCAAATTTCCGAGTTCAGTTCGCGAATATTTACATAATTAAACTTGGTGTACATGACATTCACGTTAGGAGGTGGCAAAAACCTAATAAGAACAAATGCTGTTGACCGCACGATTCTAGGCGGCGTAGTTTTTTTATTATAATTCAATGACACGTTTTCTGGGACACCCTGTATACAGTGAAGCCGGTTAATAACATACAACGAATGTTGTACAATGTACGGATGTGTGTCGTATATATAGAGAAACCAGTAGATAACATAGAATGGATAACAGCAGTATATACAGAGTAACCAGTTAATAAGATATAATGAATAAACAGTGGTAGATAAAAAGAGACAGCGAAGAACAGTGCATACAACGAACCAGTAAAGAACATTACATTACATTACATTACATTATATACATTACATTACATTACATACATTACATTACAATGGTTGACCTTCAGCGCCCAATGGTGGTGATGTTCTGTTTGAAAAATTTATGGTTGATCCTAGTTTCGTGCGAAAACACAGTAAGTACTGTTTCTCTTTTTTTTCTTTTTTTTTTTATCGCGATACAAAGCCCAGGCAGATAAATCGGGAAAAAAGAAAAGCACGAGTCAAATTAAAAGTCACCAGGCCATTATAGGCACAGTCAAAACACAGACGCCGACGGACGCCACCCCACCTCTGAAACACAACTCAGTGAATCACGCGGATCATAATTTTTTTGGGGGGGGGAAACCCTGCAGTAAACTTTTCACTCTTCGCGTACCCGGTGTATCGTCCGCTTTTCGTCTTTCGCAGAAAAGTCGGCCACACCGGACCGTGTTCCGCGAACGATCGCTCCTATAAACATCGCGTGTATAGAGCAAGACGGAAGGCAGAGAGCCCACGCGACAGAGGCTGACTCAGACACTCAAGAACTTCCGGACGAGCAACCCACATGGACAATGCGCCATAAACACATAAAAAAGAGCTGGAGGAGGCGTTGCTCTTGAACGACGAGATTACTCACGCCGCTGCCAAATACGATTAATCAACCATACTGTCCATTCATGCGCGATATCGCTCATCCGTCGAGAGCTCTCTTATGCGTAATGAAATGATGCCCGGGAATAATGAGTGAAGCGGGTGTGTTCGTCACGGACCACTATAGTATTATCACTGCGGTAGTGATGCTTGCGGTGATGAAATCAGAGGCGTAATATTAATTCTGGTTTAGCGAAGCAGTGAACCATCTGCCGATGTAGTTTAGTAGTGAAGCGGCACTTACGCGGAAGTGACGACAGCCTAATTTGTTCGACGGATAATGTACAAATGATAGCTTTCGAACGCAACTTTGCAACTTGATGTAGCGCCGACGTGGTGGACGTTCCCAGAGGCGGATTTAGGGGGAGGTGCGGATGTCCTGACCACCTCAATTTCAGTCGTTACATAGAGTTTCAGTTGACCTTGGAGATATGAAAACATGCTGTCCAACGCAGCTCCTCCCCCTTCTCAGAAAAGTCATGGATCCGCCTATGGACCTTCCTATATTCCGCAGAATTGCCAACGTTTTCCAAACGACCAAATAGGAGATGCTTTACACTATAGGTATGACGCTGGCGGTCAATTTTATTCAGTAAATTAATTCATTTAATTAGTTAGTAGTAGTTTATTAGTTAGTAAAAAATTAGTTAATTTCACGACAGATGAAAACTTCCGCATTTTTTACGAATTAAGCGTCCTTTAAATTGACATTAAAATGAATGCCATGAGGTATTTTTTTCTTCCTCAACTAATTCGCACGCAATAGAGTTTACTGAGGTTAAAGCTCGGCCCCCACTTCATCCGCCGCGTAAAACGTATAGGCACGGCTGACATCGAGCTTCACGTGAATGATGCGTGAAGTGCTCAAAAATCGGGGGAAGAAAGTTTTAGCCTTTTTTTTTTTTTCAATAAACTAGGAAAAAATATGATGATGATGACGGGAAAAAAATCGGGACGTGAATCGCGACAAATATAATGAAATTGAAAGGAAAATGACGAAGCACCCTTTCATAGCACATTTTAACCCCATTCCTCTGTCATCTCCTTGAGCTGTCAGAGTGATGCTCGGAAGTTAATACTGGGAGGAATATTTACTAAAACGGAACGAGAGAACCGTACTTTATAACCCACCCAACACACGTCCTCATACATATTACTCTCAACTTTTTTTAAGCCTTATTAATCCATTTTCCATCCATAATATAATCCAGCCATATTAATCCATAAGCCATCCTAATTTTATTTATTTTATTTTATTTTCTTGCGGAATATCAAGCCCACACACCCTTTGGCCGACCTTTCCTCCCTTCTCTTCTTTTCTTTTTGGAAGCGTAGGAAGATAAATATCGTAATAAAGTTTCCGCTGCTACCGTAAACTACGCAATCCCACATACGCACGAGGCTTAGCAGGGCAGCGGTTCTTGGATTTCAACGGTTTATCCACGACGAACTTGAACAAGTGGTAACCTTTTGTGTGAATTTTCAACCACTGTACTCTCTTCCGAACACTCTTTTTGTTCATTTTAGCTTACTTGCAAAACACATACTTTGTCTTTCATAAACCCTTCGGGTCTTTAAAAAAAAAATAGATACGTAAAAACTTACTATAACGAACACGGAGAGCGTTTGTGAGGGAAGAACTTTAGCGTCCGACGTTGCCTCCGGTATCTTAAAGTCTCGGTAAGTCAGAGCATTAATTGTTTCACTACTTAAGCTGGGTCTGATTTACACCACATTCGGTTCAATAAATGATTGTCGCTAACTCCCAAACGCGGTACCATTAACTCTGATCGCAATGCGGATGTACGAGGAAATAAATTGCTCAGAAATTACCTGAAATCCTCCCTTATAAATAGGTTTTTATTTTTGGGTAGATTTGGCGTATGTTTTTCGATGTCTAGTGATTTTCACGAAATCGGCGTTTTTCGATGTTTTTCCTCGCATGTGCATACTTTACCCTACAGTTATAAGCGAATGGAAATCACAATGTACCTTCCGCACGACACTCATTCAACATGGTTTTGTTCGCTCAGGTGGCGTTTTACGGCTGACGAAAAAGTAAACGGACATTTTTCACAAACATCGTATTTCTGTATGGTTCTCTGATCTGCATCAACAACTTCCTGGACATGAGCAGCAATTTACCTCTGTCACGTCGCGGAATATCCCTCCGTATTAGGTGTTTTTCGATTAAAACCGAATGAGGGAAAATTTACCCGACGTATGTTCTTCGACTAAAACCGAAAACGCGGATCCATACTTATAAACAATTATCCGGCTTCCGTCATCGAATGACAATACCTGAACAATTCGTCTCGACCGCGCATTCCCTTAACGGGACGTGAACCTACCACCTTGGACATAAAATGGAGCAACGATTTTAGGAGGCCGATTCTGGGCGTCACGAAGCTTCCACGGACTAATGAATTTTCGGGAAGAAAGCAGAGCTCGTGTTCCTCTATAACGGATCCTTTATATATACCTGGCACCGGTCCATGTCTGACTTCAGAAGGACAAGCTCGGCTCTCGGCACGTGTTCCGTTCAATTTCATATCACGTTCCATGCAGCGTTCTCAAAGAAGATGGAAAGGAAGAAGGAACGTCCGTTAATACATTAAAGTATCCTCCGTAGAACAACACGTATTGCATACGCGTATTGCAAGGTGTTGCATAGGAGAAGCATCAAGACGGGAGGTCGCGTACTCAGTCTCACCGGTTGGATGACGTTTTTTTACCTTCCTATACGGATTGCACGGGTTCAGCGAGAAACGTCATGACGGCAATTTGCCAAACTTTCGCTCTCTGAGTTGAGTTGACTTGGTACACTCTAAAAGCAGAACTTCACCGCATAGCACACTGTGCGCCAACCATTGTCACGAATGATAGCGTCATCGCTGGTGATTGGAAGACAGAGGGGGTACGCCTTTTTGTGACAATTTTCATATATCCAAATTGTCACAAAAAGGCGTACGCCCCTATCTATTCGAATCAGAAGCGATAGCCCTATCATTCGTGGCAACGGTTGGTGTACAGTGTGCTATGCGGTGAAGTTCTGTTCTTAGGGTGTAAGAAGAAAAAAATGGAGAAATAGGTACTCATTACGACAGCCGGCTACTCCACTTACACTCTAAAAACTGGGGAGGGAGGGAGGAGGGGTAATGGCAGGATCGACTCGCCGTTGTTGGCCACACAGAATAAGTGAGCGTCGTCACGACTATAGGAAAAAAGAAAAAAAAAAGAAGGAAATGGAAGAAAGGACGGCGGACGGCTGGAGGATAGAGGATGAAGGGTGGAGCCATTTTTGTTTTTCTACACTCTAAAAACTGAACTTCCCCGCATAGCGCGCTCTGCGCCAACCACCGCCACGAATGGTAGGGTTATCGCTTCCGATTCGAAGAGAGAGGAGAGCGTACACTCTTAAATATGAACTTCACCACATAGCACTTTCCTAGACAACCATCATCTTGAAAGATATCATTATCTGCCCTGATTTGTTGAAAATGGGGGGCGTACGCCTTTTTTGTGACAATTATGAACCGCATAAGTGTCACAAAAAAGGCGTAGGCCTCCCATTTTCAACAAATCAGGGCAGATAATGATATCTTTCAAGATGATGGTTGTCTAGGAAAGTGCTACGTGGTGAAGTTCATATTTAAGAGTGTACACCTTTTTGTGTCAATTTGGGTACATGATAATCGACAGAAAATGTGTACACCTCCCTCTCTCCTCGAATCAGAAGCGATATACAACTCTGTCATGCGTGGCAGTGGTCCGCGCAGAGCATGCCGTGCGGTGAAGTTCAGTTTTTAAAGTGTAGAAAAACAAAAATAGCTAACTACAATAAGAATAATGAGTGACAAAGGCACTCAGTCAGTGCCACCACACAGGGTGGCAGAGCGCTCGGAAATAGCGAGCCACCACCGCTACCAATCCCGTTACCTCGTCCGTGCCCTTGAAAAGCTCACTTAATGGCATATCAGAGATGAACCCTGCACTTCAGGTACGTCAATTTCCAATACACGGTCCTATCCAAGAATCATTCGGCACTCTTAGAGAAAAGGTGTGAAAAGGTGGTAACATAGCGCCAGATAGAGGGTGTAAAAGGGTGGTAAAAGCAATTATCGTATATCCAAATTGGTACAAAAAGGTGTACGCTCCCCTCGCTCACCGAATAAGAAGCGGTGACCCTATCATTCTTGGGTAGCAGGCAGAACTTTGCAACCTTTTAGGCACAACATGTGTGGCAACTGTTGCCTCCTAAATGATGTAACTGCTCCATCCTTTTTTTCTAAGAGTGGGAATGACATCTTTGTTTTCCTAAATGTGTTGAATACATGAGGCGTGCAGCTTTTCGTGACACTCACGCAGTTATGTTCATTGTCACAAAAAGGCGTACGATTTCCTCGAATTAGTAGTGATGACGCAGCCATTCAATGCTGTCCTTCTCCGCGTTTTAAGAGCGCGTCGCCAGGTCGAACATTACGCGTTTTTCGTCCGGGCAGTGATTCATTTATTTTCACCTACGGTTACTGCGCGCGAAAGACTGAAAGGAGATACCTCGCTCGACAAGGGAACCTCTCTTGAAGGGCTTCTTGCGTAACGTATGCCTGCTCATGCTATAATAGCGTCATCGAGGTCGCATTATGCGCAAAAACGTAAATATGTAAATAGTATTTAGATAAAAGTACAATCGCGAGCACACTCAGACGCGTCATAGGCGCGGGATTTTTTTATCGCCTCCGGGAACGCTGGAGTCACACTTGTATATTGAAATAGAACGCCTGTTTTCGCCAAAAAAGGAAGGAGAGAGAGAAAAAATAAATAAAAAAGAAACGATATATATATTTTTACAGCACGACTAAGCGCCCGTCAGTGTGATTTCACCCGACATTGTTGTGTGACCGTATGTGTGATTTTTCAGTTTTACTTTTGTGTTGTTTTTTTTTTTTCATCTTGCTTCCTTTTTTCTTTTGTTTTCGGCTTTTTCTTTTCTTTTCTTCCCCCTTTCCCTTTTTTGGAATAGCAAGCCGACTTTCCTTTTCTTTTTTTTTTATCTTAATAAACATAACCCCCCACCCGCCCTCCCCACCGCGACATGAGCATTCCGTGACTGAACACTTGTTAGCATAGCTAACAAAAACGAGGCAATACGGCATTGATTTTGCATCCTTGTCCACTCCTAGAGTGGAAAACCTCGCCATTTCATCATCAGAATATATTTGTTGTTGTTGTTGTTTGCATCGTTGAAACATTTTACGACCTAAAAGCGTATTCGACGTTTTAATTGGAAGTGCTTTCCCGTCACGAATAAGAATTCTGTCCAAGAGCCAACGCGGCGTTCTCCATCGGGGCTTTACATAAAAAACGAAACGAAAACGACGCAAGAAAAAAACAAGAAGAAAAAGAAGAAGACAGAAAGCGATTACAGGCGGGAGCGGCGTATGAGGGTTGTCCCGCGACGGCCGTCGGCGCCTGCGCGCTCAGTGAGTCATGGGGTTCGTCAATTAATAGCGTATCCTAAACCTTTCCACGATTTTGCTGTGCACGTCAATGAAAATAAGTTGGTTCATTCATCTGAAAGCGGTGACTGATTTTCTGGCTGTTCTTTAGTTCAATTTAGGCGAAAAAGTGCCAACTCGTTAAAGTACATCGCTTACAGGAAAATACACGTGAAAAAAAAAGAACAGATAAAAAAGAGAGAGAGAGAGAGAATGACGATTGACGCAACAACAATATTTTTTTAATTATGTGTTAGCGCCGCGAAGCAACTGTGGCTATGAGCGGCGTACAGATGAGGAGAGAGGACAACAGGGAGGAGTAGTGGACAGGGGAGATAGTATGCGTCCTTGGCCGACTTCAGGGGGAACTGTGCCGACATTAATCTGGGAAGTCTTCGGAAAACCCAGGGAAAAATCTCAGACAGCACAGCCGGTGACAGGATTCGAACCCGTGTCACCTCCCAGTCTCTGCGCGGAAAGCGATCATTCTAACCACTATGCCGAGGGAGCTGGTAACAACAATAAATGCCATTTATAGAAGTGACATGGGATGTTTTTCCGTGGTACCCACGCAACCTGATTGGAAAAGATCTCGAAAACCCAGGCCAACCAAATCGCTGAAGACTTCCGTACAGAATAGGAGGAACAGATACTAGCAGTAAACACATATCAGCGGACTGTCCTTTATAAGTTTTCTAGTGTTTCTCGTTTCGTATCTAATTCTACGAAGAGCTCGCTTCGAAGTCATCGTCCATATATAGCTCCCAACAGCAACAACGACGCCCATTGTCCAAACGCTTCCCCTTCAAACAGACTTTCGTTGTTTAAACGATGACTCTTGCCATGGGTCGCGACCTGGCGGGGCGACGTCTGCCCTTCTGAGGGCCGCGGTCTTCAAGGCCGCATTCCACCGGGTCGAAGACCCGGGCACGCCTGCTTGCCACTCAAGCGCGACGTCCTCCAAGTACTTCTTGGATCTCCTCAGAAGACTTACTCTCGATTTCTACAAGAAAGCTCTCCAGATCAAAATCCTGAAGGACACTCGAGGAACTTCCTGTTTTTCGAGTGGCATTCAAGTGCAGGTTAAGTTCTGTGCTGTATGGTTGCGCGATGGGTATCGAGCTCTCCTTAGATTTTTATTTTTGCTCCGACGGTACTTAATTTTGATTCGTTTAGCGAAAAGACGTGCGTTAATAAACGCCTTTGAGTTGTCTTAGGAGACCTTCACGCGCCACTTTTATTTGATGCTGATACATGGTGTTCGTTTGGCAAACCTCGGTGATTTCAGGAAATATAGTTCGCTGCGACGAGATTAAATTCTGCAGTGTTCAGTGGGGCTCACTCTCAAAACAGGACTTCATTATACGTAACGCGCTAAAGTCCAACGCGGAATGATATCGCGATCACTACCGATTTGAGGAGGGCGCCGGGCTTACGCCTTTTTGTGACAATTAATATTGGCAACGGCATACGTTCTTAAGCAGAACTTCACCGCACAACACGCTGCTGTCCAACCATCTTCATGAATGGCATCTTTTACTCCCTCTGATCTGTTGAGAAAGGGAGGCGTACGGCTTTTTGTGGCTTTGTGACGCAGGTGCGTTGATTGTCACAAAGAGGCGTATGTGCCGAGCCTGCCACAAACCATGAGTGATGAGTTATACCGGTGTCACTCAGTGAAACGGCCACCAATTTCACCACATAGCACGCTCCTAGCCAACCATTGGATTGGATTGGATTGAATATGAAAGAAAAATGTGTCAACATCGTTCTTTCCCGTGGTGTGCTCAAAATTGGGGGCGTACGCCATTTTAGTGACATTATGCCGTTCATAATTGCCTCAAAAAAGGCGTACGCCCCTCGTTTTCATGAAATCAAGGGAGAGGACGTTGTCATTCGGGATGATGGTTGACTGGAACGTGATATGCGGTGAAGCTCTCTTTAGAGTGTGTGGTATGTGGTGAAGTTCCGTTTGAAGTGCACCTTTAAAACAGAACTTCACCACAGAGCATGCTTCTCGCCAACCACGTGTTTGAGGAATGTCTAATCTCCATTCATGCGCCAAATGTTCGCGACACAAGTCAGTCATAATTACACGCTTCAACTAACCCAGTGGGCGAAAGAAAAAGTACGCGTTACACAAGGTGCAATGCATCGGTAGCACAAAGAAACCCCGACGGGCTCGGCAAATACCGAAGGTGGTCCACAGCGTTTCCGAATAGCTATGTTCCTTACGCATACACTTCGTCGGTCGCGCCATGATTCGCTATAAGAAAAAAAAAGAAAAAAGCTACCCGTAAAAGGGATGCATGTCAATAGTGAGAACCTCCCGCTATCAGGCGCGCGGACGATCCGCTGCGGCGCATCGCGCGCGCGTCGACCTTGGCGGTTGGTGAACCCCAAGCGCCATGGCCACGTGACCACCCCGAACCTATCGGAGTGCGCGTAGCGTACAGCGCTGAGTCACGCGGTGTCGGTGCGCCTCTTAAGCAGACGACATCAGAGCGGCCGCTCGCATTCGTTTACCGGCGTTTGGATGTGGAGTGCTACCGTCGAGAATGATGTCCCTAGGTCTTCAGCTTTTGTGCGGGCTTTGTGCCCTGGGGATGACGTTGGCAGAAACAGAAATTGGACAAGGGGACGCTCTGGTGAGTCCACTCTTTCGGGGTCGTTGCTTTATTTTTATCGTTTCATTCAGTTTTGCAAACAAAACCGTTCGGGATGCACGCGGGTTCAGTGGGACAGTTGTGTTGATTGGGGCCACCCTCTTCAAAGTGACAATAGGAAACGGAAAATTGGAATGTCAGGTGGCTGTGACGTCCAACTTTGACAACTGTCAGTGGACGAAGTTTCACTCGTGCACATATTCGCAACGTTACGTGTTGATATGCTATAACTGTTTGAAGCCACCATAAAAGTTGAATGAGGATGGCAGTTGCGAGACTTGTGTTGTATTTGTCTTTCCTACAATATAGATACAACGTATGATAAAAGTTGCACGATGTGTTTCCCAGGAAGGTAGTATGTTTGCAGCTATAATTTTTTATTATATCAATAACTGACAGCGGAAGAAATCTGACTGAGAATTCGGAGTGAACCCGAGGTTGTATAACAAAATTTCTTGCTCAACTAATCACCCGTCATTGCTACCCTGTTATGGGTTGAAGGGTACACGTAGGTTATGTCGGCGATCAAGTATCTCGCAAACTGACGAAAAGGAAGTATATATTTATTAAAGTATCGTTGCGTTGCCTAACAATGTCAGCTCGATGTAATACGTTTTATCTTTCCCAATCACTGCACGTTTTTAGCGTTCTCCACTTCACTCACACCTGCAGCACCATGATGACACGGAAAAGACATTTCAGTTCGTTGTATATGTGCACGCGTATTACGAAATCTTTATAACGACATCGACCTTCCTGATTCTAAGGTGGCAGCATATCCGGACGAAATGAAATGCGTTATTATTTGGCGCCAGCGTTATGAAACAAAACATATGTGTGCATTTCAGTATGTCAGTACATCACTGTGCAGCAAACGATCAGAGAGGTCACTTCGTGTCGCCATCAAATTGATGGCATTATTTGCTTTCCTTTCAAGGTAACCAAACGTACGGGCTTCTGCGATCGCGTCCTGTACAAACACGGGATTTCCTTATGGACCGGTATCTAGGTGTGTGTTGGAACGGAACCCGCGGTGCGAAGGAAAGACGAAGCTCCGGTTCCGTTTTTCCAGGTTTCACGCAGAATTTTCGCTACGGCAATGTTAAATTCCAGTTTCTCCGGAATCGGCTCATTTCGATTTTTATTTAAACAAAATAAATAGCTAACAGTTCGCGATTTGTCCTCGGCATCAGTTCGTCTATTGAGATAATGAGAGTTGTCGTCTGCGTATACTTTTTTTTTTTTTATGTGTCCTTCGCTATTAGCTTTCAGAATGCCGTTCGAGTGAGTCTGAAACTCAAACTTCTCCACTGACTTGTAGGTGCATGTAGATGCGAGAATGAGAGACCCGTGCGTTCTTTTTTACATGTACATTCTTAGAAATGAACTGCACCGCATAGCACGCTCCTAGCCAACCATGATCTCGAATGATATCGTTATCTGCCCTGATTTGTAGAAAACGGGAGGCGTACGCCTTTTTTGTGACAATTATGAACAGCACGAGTGTCACAAAAAAGGCGTACGCCTCCCGTTTACAACAATTCGGGGCCGATAACGATATCATTCGAGATGATGGTTGACTATAGGAGCTTGCTATGCTAAGTAAAGTTGTCATGAAAACGAAAGCACACCTCTACTGCATGTGTATTAATGGCCTTCATATATGGTTTTCTCTTCATTTTGGGTTCTTGCCTCGTTGAACGAGTCGTTACTTTTTACCTTTGTATAGCTAACTCCTTAACTGCATCACCAAATGTCTATTGGCATCAAAGTGCAGAATAATTTATCTGCCTGTAATTCACAATGTCGACTAATGATACCTATAGTGCCCAGTCAATGAATTACCGAATCCTACGTACGAAAATAAAAAAAGAAGAAAGAAAAAAAGCATACGATCAACAATACGGTACTGTTGACTAGAGGATAGAAGCAGAACAAATTTCGCTATGCGCCGACAAAACACACTATGAAAACGTTGCTGTTCTCTGCTATGGCATAGCGAATCAGTGTGGTCATCAAGTATAGGGAACCTACCTAGGAAGGTAGGTATGGTCGACTATGGGCACACACACGGCGTACATGCACTATGTGCGCACGTCCGCTGTTATTGTATTTGTAGAAAAAAATCACCTTGACGAAAATGTGTATAGTACGAAAGTTTTTTCGCTTTTCGGCATACAGCCTTTCTGAAGAACGTTGTGACATCCGCAGTTGTCTAACAGCTAGAGGTACAGCAGTTGATGAGCGATTGATGTCAGACGTCGACACTAATTTTGATTAACTGCGTTTCGTGAATTGTAGCTTCCCTGGAGGAAGACGTATATAAAACAACATTACATGTTGGTTATATACAAAAATATTGCTGCTCTCGCCCTAAAAGCGAAGAGAGCGGGTGCTCACCGTGATTTTAGCCTCGCACACTTCGAAACGTTACGCTTTATTCGCGGATACAACCGCACTCGCGCGACCCTCTATGTGTGTGTATTGTCGGAACTACTTCGGGAAGTAGTCTCCTTGACAACCCATCTAGATTTCCTAGAACAACACCGCGAAGCATACTGCCCCGACGACTGTTTGATACACCGCGCATCATCCGCACTCGATTTCAAGAAAAAAAAAACAAATCTTTGTATTGTTAACTCTATGAGAGTCAATCTTCCCGGGAATTATGAAGAAGAGAACTAGACGGTGTGTATTGTCATCAGTCAGGCGAACTGCATATCCCAGGCAGCACAATGTACTGAAAGTCGAGTGCAATAGGGGTGGACGGTATGCGTCTTATCAATGTTCCTTAGTTTCGCCGGTCTGTCCAAGGCCTTCCACCAACCCGTCCAGCCCCATTGCACTAGACTTTCAGCACATTGTGCTGCTTGGGTACGGAGCTAGTCCCCTTTGCACTGCACGTAACTATCCCACAGGCTACATTACAACAACAACATGTCTTCGTATTGTCAATGTGTATTGTATTGTATAGTATTAAGTCGGGAGACTAGTTCAATTTCTCCTCTTTCTTCATTACAAACAAACATATGTATTGCATTGTTGATGAATGAGTCACAGAATTAGTTAGCCCACCTTCCTTACCGTTTTAGCCTACCGTTCCCTATATCCTTAATTTATTGTATTGCCAGACAAGTGTAAGCTTTTAATTTAATTTATTTAAGCTTAATAAATTTATTGATTGGCATCGGCAGCAACGAGCTGTGTATTGGCATCGAGGCATTGGCAACGAGCTGCATCCACGAGTGTTTACACCAGACATCACGACACAGTCGAAGCGCCGGCTGGTTCAAACATTTTTATCGTGACACAATATCCCCAGTGTGCATTCATAACCGTGTCTGCGTAACGGAGGCGGCAACTTTATTGATTTATTTACTTTCTTCTTTTTCTTTCCTTTTTTTTTTTCGAGCAACGGACGGCACTCGTTGTCCTTGGATGGTTCGAGGAAAAAGTGTGGTCGGCCGGAAAACGGACTGTCCGCTCGACCGGGCTTCCCAAGCGAAGGCCTGCGCCGAGGCCGACCAGCCTCTGCCCGCCCCCTTCCGTATATGCCGGAGAGAACCTCGGTGTTGCTTCAAAAGGGTGGCTATACGATAAACGGGGCCCACGGGGAGTATACGGTGCAACACACACTTTGTGGGGGGGTCGGGTTCAGCGCAGGCCCCCTGAACGGGGACTAAACAGATAGCCGTCAACGAGGACAGGCACAACATGGGGAGGGCGGACTTATTTTCCTTTAGCAAAATAAAGAAAGAAACCAAAACATCGACCACGTGTGGGAGAAGTTTTTATGTCACAAAGGGCACATCCTTAATCAATCACGAAGCATAGAAGGAAGTCAGAAAAGGGGAAAATCTCCGTTGAAGGGAGACTGAAGGAAAAACCTCAAATCGGGGATTTTCGAACATAGAGTGTTTTTAGAAGAACCGTCTCTGTTCGAAATAACCCAACCCAGCTCAGGCTTCAATCTGGAAGGAGGTCAGTTCTTCTATGAATGCTCCGTACTTTTCTCTTCTCATCACGCTATTCTTCATGGACGGTAGCCAGACAAAAAAATTATGACTATCATACGGGGCGCTTCACCGCTGGGGAGGTCGATATTAAAACGTATTCGGACGATGCAAAAAAAGAAACCTATGGGCGCTTCTGTTGATTACACAACCGCCCCACGCTACAATTTCTACGATAATAATGATGCCCCCATTAACCTCCCCTCCCGAGTGACATGTCTTGAAGTGTCGTTTAAGAAAAGCCTTGCCAAAAAGCTAGAGTACTGCTCCGTTGTATGGAATTGTATTGGAAATGTTTTGACATCGACCAGAAAATGTACAACGCCGATTTCTTAGAGTTTACTGCGATAGATATCTCGGGAGGCGCTATTTTGATGAATATAACAGAATACTTAGCCGTTGCAATTTAGACACGTTGGTTGCGAGGCGCAAAAGTGGAGACATTATATTTTTATGCAAATGCGTTCATGGCATTTTCGATAGCCAGTGCTTGATTGAATCAATTGGTTTTCCAATGAGAATGTTCCGTCAGTGTCGTGTTCTTAATATTCCAAGATCTAGCTCACTGAGTCCCCTGGCCTCCGTGCAGCGTGTTTATAATAATGAAATTTGTGACATTGACGTTTTTGATTCTGCAGTGCTTAAATAATCATTTTCCGCTGTTTTGTACGAACCATTGTACCATATTAGAAGGCCATCGCGCTGTTTATGCACAAGCTAATAAAACTATTAAAGAAAGAACACCTCTATGCAGTAACCTATTCGGCGAGACATGAGAACGCAACTCATATTCTGACTTTAGAGCACGGAACGCCAGGGATGTCCCCCTTCTGTATTATAATAGATTGCGACTTCCTCCAAGTCGCAACCTTCGATCAACTCCCATTTGATACGCTCTGAGGGTCCGACTAATATTGCCATTCGTATACATGGATGGTGACCTGCCATCCAGAACACGGCGGTGCCGTGAAAAAGTGAGATTATTGCTGAGTATTGTCCATTTTGGACCCTATATAGACGTGTAATCTGTCATAAAATACTTCACTGTCTCAAACGTATTTTCTTCCAACCTGCCTTTCTGCCTCGTAACGTACCTATTATTTTCGTAATGTGGGGCTCTAGTGGAGATCTAGTGAAGTCACGTGAACTGACTTTTTTGTCTCCCGATCACTCCCACAATTAAATAAATCTATTATTACGCTATATTATACATCTCACGGCGTTCTATAAGGATGGCGTCTTTTAATGACTTAAATATTTAGAGATTTTATACAAAAAAAATGGAGCGTTACAGTGTCGCTGACGCCGTCTGTCGTACACTCTTAAAAATGAACTTCACCGCATAGCACGCTCCTAGCCAACCATTATCTCGAATGATATCGTTATCTGCCCTGATTTGTTGAAAACGGGGGGCGTACGCCATTTCTGTGACACTTATGCTGTTCATAATTGTCACAGAAAAGGCGTACGCCCCCTGTTTTCAACAAATCAGGGCAGATAACGATATCATTCGAGATCATGGTTGGCTAGGAGCGTGCTATGCGGTGAAGTTCATTTTTAAGAGTGTAGCTCGTCTAATACCCATTAATCGCGCCGCCTCTATTATTTATTGATTGATTTTATGATTGTATGGTTTTAACGAACGCGGCGACGATGTCGTTATAAATGCGAGAACCCAGGCACAGGGAATTATGATTTCCCCCTTTCCACGCCTACCAGATTCAAACAGAACTGCGTCGGGTTATAATAATAATTGAGAGTACACGCTTAGAAATGAACTTCACCGCATAGCACACTCCAAGCCAACCATCATCTTGAATGATGTCGTTATCTGCCCTGATTTGCTGAAAACGGAAGGGCTTGCGCCTTTTTTGTGACAATTATGGACAGCATAAGTGTCACAAAAAGGGCGTACGCCCCCCATTTTCAACAAATCAGGGCAGAGAACGACATCATTCGAGATGATGGTTGGCTTGGAGCGTGCTATGCGGTGAAGTTCATTCCTGAGTGTACACTCTAAAAACAGAACTTCACCGCATAGCACGCTGTGCTCCAACCACTGTGTACGTCTTTTTGTGGTAATTTTCATATATCCCACTTGCCACAAAAAAGCCTTCGCCCACATCTTTCTTCGAATCAGAAGCGATAAACATATCATTCGCGGGAATGGTTGGCGCTCAGCGTGCTATGCGGTGAAGTTCTGTTTTTAGGGTGTACATGCTGCACGTGCGGCGGGGTAGGACTGCGAACGCCCTCGTGTAAATTAATTGCCGTTTGCACGTATTGCATCCGAGCTGTACAATATACCCGTTTTGCGTCATCAACTTCCCCGAGCTTATACCCGTTTTCGTTGCGCGGATCGCCTTTTGCCATCATTTTTCGACCCTTCTATTCTGAATGACTTGACCACGTGTAATTAACTGGGTATTCACTGGGCACGTCAGTCGGCCTCAGACGGTCACGTGTAGACTGAATGCTAGAAAGAAAAAGAAAAGGCAGACCGCACAGTTTGCATGCTAACTAGACTTTCGCACGCTGTAAAATTGTCCTCGAAGGAAAACAGATCTGAATTTCCCCCGTTTTATCAAACGCGGGTTTTCCGGGCACCTTTTCTTTCTTTGTTTTTTTTTCTTGACTTCGTTCGTCTATTTTGGTGCGGAGGACGAGGAGTGCTTAAAGTAATTACATCTACGTCATACACGCATCTAAAATAGAAGGCTGCTAATGGGCCTGTATAGTACATAAAGGCTAATTTTAGTCTCCAGTGAATGTCTCTATCACTCCAGCGTATCTCGGTATCCTAGAGCCATTATTTCTATGCTTCTGTTTCCGTTTGTTTTCCTTGGATGTCAGAGGTAAATCCCCGCCGGAAAGGTTATTCTTTTTTACGCGCTTTTTTTTCCTTCTTCTTCTTCTTTCTTTTATAAGTTACATTACATTTCGTCGTATTCACTGCGATACCTAGAAGGCAAAATCTTGGACAAGAAGTGATAATGAAGGTCTGGCTGTATTTTCTTCGCACTCTTACTGGTTATCCGGCGGCCAGTCACTTAAAAAGAAAAAAAAAATTCTTTCTTGGGGAAAACCGGTCAAACATTCGTGGCCTCTGGCTATATGGGACCATAAAGAGATTTGTAAGTTTTTGCGCTATTTTGAAAAAAGAGAAAGGAAAAACAGAGAAAGAGGGGGCTCTTAAAGGGCAGTCTTGTTTTCGTTAAATCCAAGAACGAGTTCTTGCAACAATATCCATCATTTCTTTAAAACGTCATTAGTGAGCGGTAGGTTGTGTAACAGCTACCGTCGCAGGTAGTTGTAATTGGTTTTCAAATATATATCCATTATTGCATTATAGGAAAACGTCTCGTCGTACGTCACTTTGTAAATTTCTATTTGAAACTGTAATCATATAAAATTGATGCATGGAGGAAAGACGAAAAGCACATATGAAGAAAGCAGATGTGAGCACATTAAAAAAAAGGAAAAAAAAGAGGACGCCTCCGGATATGAATTTCAGCCAACCTCATTGAGTGGAGGTCTCTCAGTGGAAGAGTAAGCGATCCACACTGTTATAGCCATACTGTGCTGGAATGTGGGTACGCTACGATTGCTTAACGGATATAATTTGCGATAATGTCTGCAAAGTCATTTCACAAAAACTGGTTTCTTTCTTTTCGGAGTAAGGGCAGGCACACATTTGGTTAGATGTTGTACTTATCAAATCCGTGTCACTGATGTAATATCACGCTATACGTGCTTTTGGCTCAGTGCGTACTACATGTTATTGTATTTGGTTAGTACTGCATGTTGTGTACTGCACTCTCCCCTACGTAATTCCACTGATCTGGAGAAGTATAGGGTATGACTGATAAATAAATAAATAAATAAAGGCTAGTGGTGTCCGAAAAAAATGTTGGCAGGGAGTCTAGGCCTTCCTTGTCAAGTACACTTGTGCTGCTTTTTTGCACAGTCCCCCTAGCATCGCGCTTTGGTGCAAGAATAAAGTGAAACTGAAATCGATTGAGACAGACTCTGGTGAATCACAAAGTGAGCAATACACGCGGAGACAGAATTTTTCTTAGGTGGATGTCCTGACTGCTTTGGACAGTAGGCTGCATGCACTATACCTAAGGTCATGTGAGCTCTATGTGACGACAGATACTTAGAGTGGGACATCAGGACATCCGGACTCCTTCAGAGCATACCTTGATAAACTTCAATAAACTTCAACAGCACCTTACGCCAAGATATAATCTGTGAACGTCTGTGCATGTAATGTGTGAACGGGGTTCATGATGTGAAGAAGGCAGCGTAATTCCTTGAGTCTGAAGAGCGGGACAGCCTGGGCACAAGACGACGACACGGAACATGACAACAGTCCATCTGGTCCTCTTCGTCACCGCCTGTCTCCTCAGACTCAAGGAACTGTGCTGCTTTCTTCAGTTACTCGCCAGCTCGACCGCTTATACTGTTCCTGTGTTCGATACATAACGCGTTCTATGCTTACAGAGTGTTTCTCTCGTTTCCAGAATTATCTGCAGAAGTTCGGCTACGTCAAAATGACCCGTAACCGCACGGGGGCGTTGCTCTCCAGTCAGGCCCTGTCCGCTGCTATCAAGGACTTCCAGCGATTTGCGGGACTTCCCGCCACAGGTAGGCATCGAAGGAGAATGCTTTAGTTTAAGTTTGTCGTTCCCGTGAACAGCCATAAAGACTCACAGTTGGGTATCTCTTCGCGCGGTAACGTTAGCGTCAATGAAAAATATAGTGGGCAATACGAACATTTTCTTTCGTGCAATCACCGTCTTACAAGCGGCATGGCCGAACGAACTCGTTGGTGGAAGCCAAGGTCGTGCTGATGACTGAGAGATGACGGGTTCGAATCCTAACGCCGGCTGTGCTGTCTGAGGTTTTCCCTAGGTTTTCGGGCAGACTTTCCGGACGAACGTCGGCACAGTTCCTCTTGACGTTGGTCCACACTCTAAACACAGATCTTCACCACATGGCACGCTCCTAGCCAACCATATCACTCCGAATGACGACGTTCTCTCCCTTGATTGGATGTAAACGTGGGGCGTACGCTATTTTTTGTGGTATTATGCAATTTATAATTGACAAAAAAGTGGCGTACGCCCCCCATTTTCAGCAAACCAGGGGAAAGAACGATTTCACTCGAGATGATGGTTGGCTGGGGCGAGCGTGCTATGCGGTGAAGCTATGTTTTTAGAGTGCAGAACGCACACTATCCCCCTCCTATCCCCTATACTCCTTTCTGCTGTCCTCTCTCCATCTGTCCACGTTTGTATGCAGCTCATAGCCACAGTTGCTTCGCGGGTCTAACACGAAATTTAAAGAAAAAACCGTTTCCATGTCCATGTATAAATTCATCGCTTTTCTTTTTCCCCTTTGGGGTTTTGTATTAGAGAAAGCATGAAGACTCTGGCCTAATGCAGTCGTAACAGCCCACTGAATTGCCTTCAGTCCGCAAGAGAAAACTTACTGCGGAGAAGTGACACCGGAAACGTGTTTGGCGGCCGCACCTTCGACACTGAACTCACGAACAACCTTCCTCAGCGATGACAAAACGCGATACCCGCTGGACGATATCACGAATTAACGCTATATCCGAGAATCGGAGTCATTTATCTCCATCAGACCCTGAATTCTTTCATGACCTTATGCTCTCTCTAGAAACACAAATAAAAACGAAAAACGCTGAAGATACCCTTTTAACCTTTTTTTATATTAGAAGGGTATCTTCAGTGTTTTTCGTTTCTATTTGTGTGACAAACCGCAAGGATATTGACTCGACCGCATCACCGCTCTATTGCTCTCTCAAAAAAAAAAAGAAAATAATAATAATAAGAAAGAGAGAATTGTTTTGTTGTGCAGACGGGTGCTTGTATCATGATTCGCCAAATCTGAATCGGTAACCTATAGCGGTTCGTTAAAGCTTTGCGCGGTTTACATTGGAGTCAAATAAGTAGGAAGCTACTTCCACCATGTTTTTACAACTGAACTCTTCACCGCATCTCCGAGTCAACCATCGTTTCGAATGATATACATTTTCCAACTAGATGAGAATGGGGGGCGCACGCCTTTTTATAACAGTTATTGCATGTCCAAATTGTCACAAAAAGGCGTCCGCCCCCTCTCTCTTCGAACGAGAAGCGATAACCCTATCATTCGTGGCAATGGTTGGCGCACAGCGTGCCACGCGGTGAAGTTCCGTTTTTAGAATGTAAGATGCAGACGTTGCGCAAATCCCTGTTGCGCTGTACTTAAGTGATGACTCTCCGTATTTCAGGTCAACTGGACAACGTGACAGCGACGACCATGAGACTTCCCCGGTGTGGTGTCCGCGACCGCTCCGACGAAATAGGTCCCGAATCTCGACGTCGTCGTCGGAGATACGCTCTGCAGGGATCCAAGTGGGCCAATCATGAACTCACTTATCGTATCAGCAAATATCCGAGGAGGATCAAGGACCGCGACGCTGTTGACAAGGAGATCGCCAGAGCCTTCAAGGTGAGGGTCTTTTTTTCTTCTTCTTACACAAGTTATCCTTGGTCTCACGCTTTACCACCTGCTCTGGCGTGATCGGCTCCGATACACGGTGGCTGCAAGCACGTACCCAGCCTTTAATGCACGGCTCCGCGCGTTCTAAAAGCACAACTCATAATCTCGGAACACGTTTCAATATAGCAAAGCAATTCCGAATGAGATGGTCCCCTCTCCTAGCGCGTAGATAATGTGAGGCCTGCGCCCTTTTGTGACATTTTGTATTACGTGATTGGACAGAAAGGGGGGAATACGTTTATTACATAAAAAAAGGAGGGAAAGGTTAGCTACTACGGCGACTTGCTATTCCAAGGATAGAAAGAAAAAAAGACAAACAAAAAGAAAAACAAACTGAATTGTAGCCCACAATAGTAGTCACAAACGTTGTAGTGACAACAGTTATGTTTCACGTCCTTCGGACAGCAACACCGGAGCACTCCGCAAGTCGCACTATGTTTTTCGCGAGAACTGCTCCATGGCGTGGCACACACGTTCACGCGCACCACGCATGGTCTAAAAGCACCTGATGCATACCCGATGCACGAGCTGAATCACTGCGTAGTGCCCAGGCAAGAAAGAGTCCGGTATAATTCTGGCCGTAGCTTCGTAACGGAATCCAAGTTTTGAATTATGGCAACGAGTGCGAAATTAAGATGGCGGGTAACGTAACTGAAGTGAACTTGTGGTGGCATTTTAGCGCCCCTTTAAGATATAACGAGGGCGCGTAATTTATGACTCGTCGGAGATGCATCTTGGCTTTTCAACCCATGATCCACTCTTCAACTAAACGCATAATGATGCGATATCGTTGGTGTCCTTTGACTGTTGAAAATGGGAGACCTTTTTTGTAACACTCCACATTTACGCAAAATGTTAAAGAAATGACGTTTTCAGCAAATCAGGAAGCGGTCGCCTAGACAAAGAGGCCGATTGGCCCAGCCTCTATTCCGCAAGGAGCTGCGCGAAATAAAGTTACTCTCACGGAGCTTAGTCCCTCGTAAACTCCTTCGATGGTTACGCAGCGCATATTTCCCAAACAACGACGCATACGCTGCTGGGAACCGCCCCGGAAGCGATTCTATCATCTGCCAGTGAGTTGCATCACTCGCTTGGACGCAACCAGAGTTGAATGAGGCGAAACGACCCGAAAACGGCGCACTTTACCGTGTATTCACAGGAGCGACATTCCCCCAGAAGTGGAAGATGCGAAAAGCGTCATAGTTTTCTGCTGTCACGTGAGCGCGAGCGCTCAACGCCGTGTCTTCACGTACACTGCTAACCATGGAGAATATCCTGCTACACAGCCACAACATGTTCCGTAGCAGACGACAGGAAAAGACGCTGACGGCGTCGTCTGCTAAGTGTCGTCTGCTAAATGCGCAGTACGGCACTCCCGATATTCCGCACCGTGTGAATGCTCAACATAACTCGGGACGGAACTTAGATATCTATAGATATCTAGAGTTAATCCTAAAGTAAACCCTGTAGAGTAAATACCCTATGCCGATTTTGTCTATTTCCTATGCACAAAGTTGACATTGACACCATAGATAATCTATAGGTATATCGGAACTCTGTGAGCAGTGTTCTCGCTTTTTCTTCCACTAGAATATTCCGTGAGGATGTCGCTCGTGTGAATACACGGTTAAAGGAGCATGGAAGTGACATTTAATATGACTCGAAATGAACTAGAAATGAATGCACTCAAAATAAACTTCACCGCATAGCACGCTCCTGGCCAACCGCAATCCCGAATGACATTCATGACACACTAAAAACAGAACTTCATCGCATAGCACGCTGTGCGCCAACCATTGCCACGAATGATAGGGCTATCGTTTTTGATTCGAAGAAAGGGGTGAGTGTACGCCTTTTTGTGGGATATATGAAAATTGCCACGAAAAGGCGTACGCCCTCCCTCTCCCTCCAAATCAGAAGTGATAACCCTATCATTCTTCGCAATGGCTGGTGCACAGCGTGCTTTGCGGTGAAGTTCTGTTTTTAGATTCTGGAGACGGGAGGCGTACGCCATTTATGTGACAATTATGAATTGCATAAGTGACACAAAAAAGGCGTACGCCTCCCGTTTTCAGCAGATCAGTGGAGAGAACGATGTGATTTGGGAAGATGGTTGGCTAAGAGCGTGCTATGCGGTGAAGTTCATTTTTCGTCAAAGCAAGAAACCTCATTCTCTTCCTGCTGAAGACAGGCCTTGCTGATCGACCCATCTAATACTGTACTCTCCCCGATGAACTCGTGCACCTCACCGCATCCCCATCATTCAACCTCCTCTATCCTCCATCCGTCCGTCCTTACTTTGTGTTTTGTTTTGCTATGCGTTTTCCTTTTCTTTTTTTGGCTATAGTCGTGACGACGTCCACTTCTGTGTGGCCAACAACGGCGAGCCTATCCTGCCATCACCCCCCCCCCCCTCATTTTTCGGTTTCGGTTTTTGTCACAACCACCATCCACCACCACCTCCACCACCATCATTTTTAAGAGTGTATGCTACCCTCTTAAAGCAGACCTTCACAACATAGCACGATGGAGGTCAGCCATTGTACAGAATGATACCTGTATCGCAAGCGAGGGCCGTATGCGCTTTTTTTTTTTTTTTTTTGCAGAATTTACGTAACTGCAGAAGTGTTACAAAAAGGTGTACACCTCCCGTTTTTAACCAATCAGGGGGCAGAACAACGTCATTCATGATGGTGGAATTGGCTAAGAGCGTGCTATGTCGCGAAGTTGTCTTTTAAGGGTGTCAGAACGTAACTTGACTGCATCACGCGCTGAACGCGATTCCGCGCACATAATCACGCCCCTTCCGACGAGAGAACGGGGCGTCTATATCCCTATAAGTGCAAAGCCACCACAAGAGTGTGAACTCTTGCAGCTCTTCTGGGGGATCATCATCGTCGCTTCGTGATAGAAGCACTCGTATATGTTTCCTTTCACGGATACGGGATGGGATTCTTGTCTTTGACCTACTTTCAGTGGCGACACTTCTGTGGAACTCCCGATCATAATTAGTACTTTTACTCTAAAATCGGAACTTGACACGCCATTGCGCCCAATGAGGCAGTTGCGGCATCTGATATTAGCTGAAAGTGGGCGTACTCCTTTATGTAGCGTAATTGTATAGTAATGATCCAAAATACCGCAAAACGATTGCGTCGTTCACTTTCAACAAGTCAGGGATAAGAACGATATCACGTTCGGTTCTGAGCGGATCGTGTCGCGATTGATTGATTGATTTGAAACGTGTCGTGAGATTGTGCACCAATGTAGTCATTCAGTACTAAATCATCAGAGACACAGGTCTCATGCGCAGCCTCTGAACTCAAGTCTTAATGTGCCCCATCCTCACCTCTCACCCTCATGCACATTACTCTCACCTTTTTTTTAAATCTTATTTGTCTTTAACCTATCTCATCCTTCTTTCACTTTTTCTTGTTTATCCTTCATTTCCTAACTATTTTCTTTTCTTTTCATCTTATTTTTATTCAATTTATTAATAGCGAGCCGCCACACCGCTTGGCTGACCTTTCCTCTTTTTTTTTCCTCTTCTGTTCTAATAAATATACCCCCCCCCCTAAAAATCTGCCACCGTCCTGGAGAGACTCTCAACAAAAATAATTGCCTCGGAAATGGCGAAATCAAATAAACAAAATGAATCGACTTTCTGCGAACAGTGCCTCGACAGAACTTTTGCACCTGTGGGGGACAAACCGCCGTTCGATGCACCGGGGGGGGGGGGATATGTTTATTATAAAAAAAAGGGGGATAAGGTTAGCCAGTGAATGTAAAAATTGCTCTATGGCTATCTTAGTCGAGCTTTACGTGGCGCCCAGTCGCCGCTTTTCTATTTTCTATTTTAAAGTATTCAACAACGCAGCGTTCGTCGAAGATAAGACCCAGTGAAGTCATACAAACCCGGAATAATGTACCAACGAGTTGCTCATCGTTGCTTCAAAGCTGTTAATAGCGTGTTTGACGTCACTGTTCGTCACGCCAAATGAGACGCTCTCAAGGTTAAAACAAATTGCGTCATCGGCGACGGGACACTAGTAATTTCCCTCACGTGCGGAGGGTTGGAAGAGCACTGACGACCAGTTTCTGTGCGTTAGAAAATATATAGTAGCTGCAGAGCATGTGGATCTTTGCGAATAAAAAAAACAAACGAAAAAACAAAGTCAGTCACTGTCTGCAATGACGTTATGCGTTTTATACGAACTCTCGATCTCTATTGGGCCCTCAGGATCACAGAAGGAAAACCGTGTATACAATATGCGTAACGAAAGTGTGACCGACTCTGTCTTCTGAGTTGGCATCCATGAGCTCGAGTCGAATACTTCCTACTAAATGCAATCGGGAAGTAGAGGACGTCTTGTAGAGCACGCGTCGTCCTCAGACGTCCGTGAAGTATAGAAGCAATTTAACTTCTACACGGAAGTATCGTTTTTGCGCCATCTCTTGATCAGACCGTGCCTCTGATGGAGGTCCTTGGTGAGCCTTCGCTAGAGTCGTGCCATATCGTGGTGCACATAATCGCACTTGACCCGCCAGAGCAGTTCGAGTCGGAAGATATCCACGCTGTCCGGATTCCCCGGCGACTGGAATATTTCCATGTTTTATTACTCGTGCTGCGCGGATATTCTGGAAGGACCATCCGACTCAGATGGGCGAATACTAGCGAGTTTCAAGTCGGAAGGTGTTAACGTTGACGGTTTCCAAACCTTGATGGACCAATGGCTTGATGCCGAGTTTGCGAGTCATAGCGTTAGCGCTCCTAGGTAACTCCTAGGTTAGCACTCTTATAGTACGATTCTCTACACTATCGAAACAGAATTTTACTGCGTAACACGCTCTGTGCCAGACATTGCGCCCAATGATGCCGTTATTGCTTCAGATTTGAGGAGAGAGCGGGGTGCACGCCTTTTTGTGACAGTTAACGTGTATCCAAATCGTCACAAAAAGGCGTACGCTCGCCATTTCAGCAGAGAGAACGACACCATTTTGAATGGCGGTTGCCTCTGAGCGTGTCGTTCTGTTTTTTAGAGTCTACTACCTAGACGACCTTTTAAGACACGATAAAAGATAAAGGCTAAGACCCCGGAATATCTAGACGACATTCGTCACACACGTCAAAGCATGCCTTCGCATTCGTTTCCGATTATAATAGCACGTGTATACGGACGGAGTAAATGACTGCACGATGTCTGTCCACAGACCTGGTCGGATGTGACGCCCATGACCTTCACTCACAAGAAGACTCCAGGACGTGTGAACATTGACATTCAATTCGTCCGAGGGGAGCACGGTGACGGCGATCCTTTCACTGGACCAGGAGAGACGCTCGCCCACGCTTTCTTCCCTCGCTACGGTGGAGATGCACACTTTGACGACGAAGAGAAGTGGACCATCGGGGAGTACTCAGGTGAGCTCTCTAGCTGGTAGCTCTGTAGACGAGATTTTGTACCCGCCGGGTCCCACCCACATCCGTAGGCTTTCGCTTCCTCTGTGGGACTGTCGTGAACACTTTCCTTCTCTCTCCCTACCTTCTTACTAATTTCTTTATCTCTGTGTTTCTAATTTCTAACTTCTTTAATTTCTGACCCTCTCTACTTCCCTCTCTCTTTTACTCACCTTTCTCCCCTTCCCCTTTCACAAAGGAGTGAAACTTGCCACCTTGTCTGGGCAGGCAGACCTCACTCCTCTTCCTTATAACATACCACCACCACCACCACCACCTGGTAGCTACATACAGGTTCACACGGGGACTGCCGCCGTCATGTAGGTGTTCACCTTCGTCCCATTCACCGTTCATTTTGTGTTCCTGCGTTGAGCAAAGCATTAAAAGGCAAGTGAGGTATCGACGTAGAGGGTATCACATCCTTGAGCATAAGGAAGTGGATGGGACAGGGCTTACTCATGTTCGCGTGATTGTGTTTTGTGTCTCTGTCCCTACAAGCTCCTCATGCTCAAGGAAATGATACCATCCACGTTCCTACGTTTTCGTAGCGTGCGAAGGTTATTGCGTTAATATCCCCGTAATTTTCATACTTTCGACATTCACAGTCTATTGATCCGCATACTGCAGCGAACGAAAACCAAAACTACTCTTCAGCAAACCTACATCACGGCGGCAGCCTCGCCCTTGTCGAGACTAGTGCCCCTCAACGGAGGGGACTGCAGTTATCAAGCCCTATAGTGTAGAAGTAGTTCTGAATAATGACCAAACTCGGATGGAGGCACGTTTGGAATATCGCGGTTCTGGGCAGGATTTTGATCTCGACGAGTGTTCAGACACCCATATCTACTGGATTTATGGAATTTGGGGGGGGGGGTTGGTGTGAGATCCCTCGGGGTACTGCAGGGAAGATTCCTACGGGGAGCGTTTCGCCGTGCATGCCCGCTGGAGATAATGTGCTGGGAATCTGAAGCTTCGTCAGGGCATCGGGTACTTCCACAACGCCCCCGCGGATCGAGTTAGATTCTCTCATCGCTAACAATTTATCGCGACACTTTCGTTTAGCGAAGTTACGATGGCGAAATTCGGGAAAATTAGGTCGTGGCGGAAACTTACTGCCCTTTACAGTAACCAGCATCCCTCGGAGTTGGCGGGTAACGCGCATGTTTGCACCGGGCCCTTCGGTGCCAACGAACCCCACCAACCGCCCACAAGAACAATGCTTATGAAAAGGACTAGTCATACGAGCTAAATGCCATTGAACCGCCCAGCCAGTTCTGCTGCCCCTTGTCCTTGACTGCTCTTCTTATAGAGAGGGTTAAATACCTTACGTGACAGCACAGCGGGCGGCAAGTGGAATGGCATTTCACGGAATACGTCCGTAACACTTATTGAAATGCTGACATTGCTCTCGCCACATCTATCAGCCGACGCGGTAAGCATTGACGCGGTGGGAGGGCCGTAATCCTTTCAGACACATCAAAGCTTCTTGTCTCCGAGAGTTCTAACGAAGGAAAATCGTTTTGTCTGTCGCTCTCAGCGTTTCAATGTCGTACCTTTGGAGAGTTGGGAAAATCAGTGTTGCTCCTGCTATCGTCTCGCGGGAACACGAGTTAATAATAGATTGTTCTGCTGGCTAAATATAGGCGACAAAAGACTCGTACGCGTGAGAGAGAAATGCAGAATACTGTCGTTGTCGGCATTGGATGGATGCGTGTCTTTGCAGTGCGTGTCGCATGTGTGTAGAACGGTGATAATTCCCCAGTGTTTGAGGACAATAATTATAACTGTAATTCCAGCGCGAAAGCGTGTGACGTCATTTGGAAGAGTCAGGTGAAATATCTGGCGTCTTAACATCTACACTCGAAGGCATCTTTTTAAATTTTGTATTCGTTTACAAAAACGTGCTTCTCTGAGGAAAGGCAACCTCGTCGTTCGAGTGGAGAAACTCACTTGGCGCCTGATTCCCGCATGCTGGAGTTTACGAATTTCCTCAAACATTCTTCCGTCTCATACCCGTAAAAAAATAGCTGCATCTTTATGCATTCTACCAAACGCGTTTAGCGGTAAATGTCGAACCTTTTTCCAGGGTATTAAATTTTTCCTGGAACATTCACGGAGGCACTGTAGACGAGCATTTAGGCGGAGCCACCGTGTTTTCACACCGGCGACATCCTCACGGAAGATTCTAGTGGGAAAAAAATCGGAAACACTGCTCCTGTACGGAGCCGAAGTTCCGTCCCGTGTTATGTTGAGCATTCACACGGTGCAGGAATACCGTAAGTGGCGTGCTACACAATTAGCAGACGACACTTAGCAGATGACACCGTCAGCGTCTTTTCCTGTCGTCTGCTACGAAATATCTTGTGGCTGTGTCTTAGGCTATGTTTCTATTTCACTGATTATCCTTTACTCCAAATGCACACAGGAGAAAATCGGTGATATCATCATGTAGACACTTGTGACACACGCTGCCGACTGTTGAACCCTTGCAGAATTCCCCAGGCTGCGCCTTTCTCTTTCCTTGTTGCCCTGTGCTCATTGTTAAAGGCGGGTTGAAGAAAACCTGGATGTTCCCAATCTTCACGAGGCTCAATGAGCATTCGACAAAAGTAATGAGTAATGCCACCCTGCATTACTCAGTGAAATGTAATGCATTACCGTTACTCATTACTTGCTGGCGAAATGTAATTCATTACCATTACTCATTACTCAAATATAATGCATTACCGGTAATGCATTACTTTGTAATGCATTACTCCCCACCTCTGCAACACAGAGCAGAAACGTAGCCTTTTTGCTCGTGGAAATTATAGTCGCGTTCTCTGGGACGTCGAGGACCTGTTATGCGTGCGCGTTACTTGTATGCGCTACGCCCGAAGTATTTCGTCCATCGTCTTGCGCTCCATAAACAATTCTTGCGACTATACGATGCTATGCACGCTTCAGGGATACCCGTCTGAGTCTATTAGCTTCCCACGTTTTGTAGAAGAGCGGCTCCCACACTCTTAACCCACGTACACTGACCTCAGATTTCGTAGGAACCTCCGAAGACCGACCACCTACGCGGGATCCAATTTTTTTATGGCTTACTTCTGACAGGTCATCTATTGCTTTTGTAGTCATACCTGAATGGAAACTGCAGGTGAATCATGGGTGACTCGCACGATGAATGCTTTAGGTCTGGCAATGAGGTGTCCCATAACATATTACACGTACAGATACGTAAGAAACACGTTGCATAAATGTCACCTTGGGTTTTCTGTCGCGCTGCTGTCGTTATTAGAAAGAGGGGCAGATCCAGGCTTTTTCTGACTTGCAGTCTAGGACAGCGTGCTCCATACGTTGCCTAAGATCAATAGACCTCTCCCTGTTTGTAAACAAATGACGTCATAGTGTTCGACGGCGCCACCAATTTGGTAGAGTTGAACTACGCTCGAAGCTAGTGGCGGACAAGGTCGCGCCCAAAAGCCACGGTCTTGGAGGTATTACGATGGTCCCTGAAAGGGACGCGACATTGGGTCCTACTTTTCTTTCAATAAGAGGCAGCGAACAAGTGCCGATTTGTGGAACCCAGTTCTCCTCTTTCGGTTTTTTTCGGTTTCTGTCTGCCTGTCAACGTCATGATGACGTTTCTCGGGTAGAGGTCTATTGAAGCACTCGGTGACTACAGGAATTGATGTGCGAGGAGAGGTGTGTCGGGAAGTGTCCAGACGAGCCTTCGAGTATATATTATGCTTAGTGCCGATCCGTCATTACGAGTGACACCGTTGTTTCTCCTCACTTTTCGGAAATGGGAGGCGTCTTTGGACACTTTGCACTCTGCATGAATTGACAAAAAAAGTATGCCTTCAACGAGCCAGGAGACGGAAGGATACCATTGCATACGGTTGCCTCCGGGCGGTGTTTTCTTGCGCAGTTATGTTTTAACAGTGTGTATAAGCACGTCTCCACGTCTAGAAACGTAGACGTAATGTCCAAAGTAGGCCTATATTTTGGATGCGCCAGGTGCCGCGAACGCGGAGCCATTATGATTAAAGCATTGCACCTCCACTTTGATCGCCCCCGTTGTGCGCGCTCAAAAAAATGCTGTACTTTTTCCCTCTCAGGAGTGAACCTGTTTCAAGTGGCAGCTCACGAATTCGGTCACTCACTTGGCCTCTCCCATTCCGACGTGCGCCGCTCACTTATGGCTCCATTCTACCGAGGGTTCGAACCAGGGTTTCAACTTGACAGGGACGACATCGATGCTATACAAGCCCTTTATGGTAAGTATAAAGGGAAATATTTCTGTTCGGGCCACATTGGCAGCGCATTTCTTTTGATGCACTTTTTTTTGTGATATCGGGGCCCGCTCATCGTGTATCATTCATTGCGTATGTAACAGAAGGACAGAGCGGGCTACCAGAAGACTTATTTTGTGGTGTGGGCTTTTTTTGCATGTACTCTAAACACTGGAGATGCTCGATAATGAATAGATCGATACTATCCTCGTTGATAATGCATGGCACAATCCTTTCCTAAGATGTCATGGTATCGTACGGATGGTGCTCTCCAACTGGTACACCTCCGGAAAAGATAACTTCAACGCATACTGCTCATGGCCAACACACGCGTATTTTTTGTAACATCCTAGAAGTGTTAAACGCAGCAGGGGACAAAACAATGGACAGAGTGACTAAAAACACCGCATAACACTACTGCGTTACAACTGAAAGAACTTTAATGCTGACACACACATAAATACCAGTGTTTATCTATTGACGTCACCAGCATTTCTGTCCCTACCTACCATTGCTTAAAGGTACTGTGAAGCAGTAGACAAGCCTGATATGCCGGTGATGTGACTAGAGACTTTGTTGCTTCTAAATACCATATGCGGAACCATACGACCGACAACGCGCTATAAATATTTTTAATTTGCCACGAAAAATGCCGCGTAGTGGAGCGGTGCGACGCCTGGTGTGAAACAACCCACTGTACAGCGGGCAACACTGAAAATTGGTATTACACACTATTACATCGGAACTTCGTTATTTTAGTAACCATATTATTAGATTCCCCGTTTACCTACGCATTCTGAAACCCTGTTATCAGTGTTTTTTGTGAGGTAACCCAGCGCTGGACGCTGGCGATGGAGGCATCTGCCTACTTCTCTGCTGCGCCTGCGCGCTCCCTCTGTTCGCTGGCTCTTTCGAACTTTCGAGCGAACAAACTCTTTCTGTGAACCTCTGTGAACAAACCAGTCCCGACGCTGTCTGGCTTCTTGAACGTCTGACACATTTTTTTCAACGGTTCAGCATTTCATTTCAGTTCGCTTATCCCTTTATCCTCAGATGTGGATCGTTGTATGGATTGCAGGGGCGGATTTTATGGTGGATTGTGATGAATTGTTATGTCGGGCCCAGTGTTATACGCATGCAGTGTGGTTGCCGCCGTATGTGGCAGGAGTACGGATTCATTTCGAATACCTGGTACAGTGTTGCATGTAACCTTTAATTGTAATTTTCTAATTAATTGCACAGTCGATTGGAATGAAACTTGCGCAGTTTTTGTCCTGGTGGCTTGGACTATCGAATAGCCACACTAAATGACATTTGATCAGTGCTGCTTTACAGTACCATTAAGAACATTAGAGGGTTGTAGTGCATCGTACGCTATTACCTTTGCGTACGTAAGGGATAGCGTGTTGGTTCTGCGCAACGCGCGCACATCTGTTCTTTTATTTCTTTTTTTTTTTTTGCGCTTGTGCAGAACCATCGACGCTCTCCCTTACGTACGCTGAGGTGATAGCGTACGATGCCCTTCTAAAACTCTCTATTATTTCTTCTTTCTTCAAATCTGGCGCTGACACATTTATCTTCCCCGCTTATCTTTATCAGGTAGACCCTATAAATTTCTCTTTGTATTCAAATTAAAAGTGGCTTTTATCGTTATCTGGTGGAACAAAAGTGCACATCTACAAGATTTGCAATGCACTAGGAGGTGACCTGCTGGTGTAGAGCACGTAAAGGCAGCTTTTCGCGTAAGCAGAGAGTTACAAAAATGTCACGAAAATTATCGCACACATCGACTTTACGTAATGGTAAGAACGGGGTTTGCACTTCCCTCTCCTCATGTCAGTAGTGGTTGGCATTGAGGCTGTTTCATGATTAAGTCACGTTTTTAGAGTGTACCGGTGGTTCTACAGGGTGTGGAAAGGTGCGGCCTATGTTTAACACCACAAACTTCGAGCTTCACTAGAATCGATTATGAAAAAGTTCCTATCGGTGTCTGAGGCATCATTATTGTGCACACCACAGCGCGATTGTAGCGCCTTCGCTGAATGCGTCCGCTTAATTGCCGAGCTTATTAATGCTTGCATTGTCCAATTAAATGTGTACCCCGTTAACTGTGACGTGTACCTTATCATAGGCCCTGCACAAAGAACAACCAAAGGTCCGACACGCGGCACCAGCCGTCGTCCCTCCCTACCTGGACCCGACCTGTGCCAAGACTCGAGCATAGACGCCGCAACGCGTACCGAGGACGGCAGCTCGTACGTCTTCAAGGGAGATTACTATTGGAAGATCGAGAACGACGGCGTAGCTGAAGGCTATCCAAGGATGATAAGAGACGACTGGGAAGGTCTTCCTGGAGACATCGACGCTGCACTCACGTGGTCCGACGGAAAGACGTTCTTCTTTAAGGTGCGTTACCTTGACATCTGTTTCATATTGCAACTTTCAGTTTGAGTTCCCGCAAAATGAGGTGCAGTAAGGCCGATGTGTTCGCGCCCTTACTAAACCTAGCAACATACGAAAAACGCTTTGACCTACGGCATATGTTGATGGTCATGTACTCAAAGAAAACGTTTCGTCTGCTATTACAGGGATCTCAGTACTGGCGTTTCCGCAACCGCAAGATGATGCCCAACTACCCTCAGCCAATCAATGTGGGCTTCCAGGGTGTTCCGAACAACATCGACGCCGTCCTCGTATGGAGCGGAAACGGAAAGACGTATTTCTTCAAGGGCCGCCAGTACTGGCGTTACGACAGCCGCAGCGAGATCCCAGTCTCTGACCGCTATCCTCAGCCTATCAGCAACTGGAACGGAGTCCCAGACTACCTGGATGCTGCCTTCCAGTGGCAGAATGGGTACTCATACTTCTTCAAAGGGAAGAACTACTATCGCTTCAACGACAAGGAATTCGGGGTAAGAGGACGTTTGTGTACATGTAGGATATTTAGGATAGGATAGATATATAGGATAGATAACTACAACAATTTCCTGTTTGAGTACCGCAAGGCCCGATCCAACCCCGCGATGTCCCTCTTTCCGGCTAGGCTAATAACTTTGTGCCCTAGACCATCCAGGCCCGTACATCTCTCGAAATCTTCCCGGCATGCACACATACTCATTTGGTTGGAAGTGTGTCTGGGCTGCTCGTGCCTCGCTCGACTCTGCGTATAAAGAAGAACTGACCAATGTGCCAAACCGTGCCTCGACCCGCAGGGAAGCTTAATGCCAGATCGTCCAGTGTATGTCATGACATAACGTGTTACATTGTCAACGATGCGACTTACAACACATGCTCGTGGTGTGTTCATTACCGAGAAGGGCGCGAGACCCTGAAGGGTTGTGCATAAAAAAACTTACCATTGTCCGACCATGATGTGACCTTTTGCCTGGGCACCAAGGTCAGCACCATGGTGTTCCCCGCTTTAAAAACGTTTCCACGACGTCTGCCTCGCGAACGAACTGTAAACGATTAATGTAATCTTATCATAACGATCTGACCAATCCGCAATAGAGCAAAGGTCAGTCTTGACCGCGGACAACAGTGTCACGCCATCATAAGTTCTGCATTCCTTGTGTGCGTCGTTATAATAATACAGCAAAATATGTCCTATAGTTGCATGGAACTATCACTTTTCCTGACATATGCAACCGTCTTTTCAGGTGGACGATGGCAACCCCGCTTACCCACGACCAACGGCGGTGTGGTGGTTCGACTGTAAGTCAATGTCAAACTCCGACGAAGTAGCTGCTGCACATCGCCACCCAGAGAGTGCTACAGCCCATCTCCTGGACCGCACACCAGCGCCCCCGCGTCCAGCACCATCCGTGCCCATCTCTTCTGCCGGACTACTAGACGACAGCATAGAAGCCGGAGAGTCGGTCGTGGTCTCTAAACGAGTGCCAGCGCCAACAGACTCCGACGTAGCACTCAAGAGTGCCGCGACATCTTTGAACTGGGCATTGCATGTCATCGTGCTGCCTCTCCTTCTACAAGTAGCAGCCACGAGACCGTGAAAAATTATGGCTCCATGAGAAATGGAGGTGAACTTTTGATTGCTGTTCTAAGCAGGCCTTGGGACTGTGGTTTCGCACTCTGTGATTCTGAAACCATCCAACTACGATGATCAAACGTGTGCCTTTTGGAGAGCGAGACAGAGTATGCTGCTGAGTGGACTGCCTGCTGGAGAACTCTACTGGGCGGCGCTTCGTCGCTGTGTCGTTGCGCGTTGAGTGAATGTGGATGCTACCACTAACCAGCCACGGTGTAAGGTTACGTACGGTTTATGACCGCTTGGGTTAGCATCCGTCTCTGTGATAGAGCACTAGCACAGTTAGTGTAGTGCCGGCGCTACACTGCTTTTACGCCATCTTCCTCGTTGGCGATATGTTTGCAGTCTACATGGTAGCTCACCATGGGTTTCCTTACTGGTATCGATACAAGTAGGCGATATTTATTGACGCAGAGCGAACTGAAAGTGAATTAAGGCTACTATACATAAGAGAGAAAGAGACACAGAGGACTTGACCTTCGAGGCACGTACATGTACCCTTGCACCGTGGCTGTAGGAGCAATATTTTCAAGGACCTATGAAAGTGAGGAAAGATAAGAAGAGATTGACTGTTGGTTCGCAGACTCGGCTGGCTGTCATATTTTTATTCTACCACTCATATTTCACTCGATCTTCTGAAGACTGAATGGTAGCCCACGTGTGTTGTGATTGCTATGCACTTGTAATTATGAGAGTGAAACCTATTAACTGTAGTTGGCTAGCCCCCCCATTAGCCCAAAACGATGTTGCCTTCATGGGGGTGTGGCTCGTAATTTCTTTCTTTAGGCGATTTTCTTTCATTAAGGATTGAATGCTTTCATCACATGGATCAACATGGGTCACACAGGTTTATTGTTGAGAGACTGCTTGCTTTTCCCTTCGTTATTTTGGAACATATTGAACCGCAAGAACAAGGTAATAATATTCCAGGAAGCATGACCAGTGATCATTGGCTACAAGACAGAAAGGACTCGCATCATCTCTGTGTGAAGCAAATCCTTGACTCATTACCGCCAAAGGGGCGTATACTCAACTGCATGTTGTTTCATCATCTCGTTTGTGTCTAGTCTTTTACATTTATGCTGCTGCTGTGTGACACTCTCAAAGAGAGTGCTGCCTACCGCCAAAAGATTGTCACTTCCTAACGTTCATGTGTGTGATTGAATTGTGATTGAAATGATGATAAACAAGTTTGTTTCCTTACACTGTAGTTGTCTCAGTTATCAATGCGCAGCTCGTGCACTGCCAAAAAGGCTGGAATGATGTCAGGATCACAATCAGAGCTAACCCCTCAATCACAGCTAAGATGAGGCTGTCACATTGTTTGTTATATTATGCTCAAAGTCACCAATGCGAATGATTTTTAATGTTCCAATTTTACAGTGTTTTGGGTTTTCGGAGTTGATTTCTCGGGATATTTGTGGAGGGTTTCTCGGAGTTTATTTTTTTATGAATTCGGAGTTTTTCGTCGTTTATATCTACAGCCTGCCGGCGACAAAGCCGCGCCACTACTACCTCGCGCCACGGCACAAACCAGTGAGTTCTCTCGGCAACGCCCTGGAGTGATGCCACGGGCTGAGAAGCTACCTAACACGTACGGCCCTGTGGGGCATACCGTCATCGCCGATCGGGACTCCTGTAGAGGAACAACATCACTTCTATTATTTGGTGACCCGGACGTCACACACCACAGTCCGGCAGACAACTCAGCCTTCACCATCCCAAATTTTGCATCGACCACACACAACCACCCCAGGAAGTCATCACTGAAGGTACGGTGCCTAACGCAAAACATGAGAGTTTCGAACTAGTAGTGATTCGTGATTTGGTACGTCGAAACGGGAGATCCACAACAAAGTCTGATAACGACTGAGTGTGCGGATGTGTCCTCCATAAACATAGCTTAGGGCCAGCGAGTGTACTGATCAATAGCAGAAGGTAGCACCAGTACAGGAAGGAAGAGGTTCAACAGTACTAAATTCTATCGTATATAGTACGCTGTCGCCTTTGCGTACTTAAGGGATAGCGTCCTGGTTCTGCGCATTGGGCGAAGCTCTCTATGTTTTGCGGGTGCGCAAATCCACCAACGCTATCCCTTACGTACGCAAAGGCATCAGCGTACGATGCGCAAAAATTATTAATCATACTGAGGGCCAGACATAGCGGTCTGCAATGAGCTACTGTGTAGCCCGGATGCCAAGATGCCAAAGTGATCCAAGTCTGCCAAGATGCGCCAGGTGATGCAGGGCAGAAAAAACGTCGTCACGTCGATACACCAACGGGAAAGGTCTGGGGCTGTTGGCGGGCATGTCACAACAGATCTTGAGATCAGAGGCCGGAACTGGGAAATCTTCGAACCGGAGTCGCAGAGGGCTGACACTCACGGAACAGCTCGTCGAAACAGACAGGCGAAGAGCAGACAGAGCTACGAAGCGACTTAAGGCATCAGCAGAACCATTTTCACTACCGTGGACTTGCTTAATGTCCGTGCAGAATTCTGCTAGGTAGGACAGCTGCCGAATCTACCGTGGTGAATAGCGACTGCCGGCAGACTGAAAGGCATAAGTGAGCGGCCCAGATAAATCAAAATGGTGAAGTTCCGGCCTTCAAGGAAATGCCGAAAGGGCAAGACCATCTACGAACCACTCTGGAACACATCACGAAGGTACGGTGCTCAGTTCCTCCAATGGCTCCCTAGGCGATGATGCTCCACGCTCATTCAACGACCTGGCATTTACGGCGTCGCTCTCGAGTCTCGCCTCGCTCAACTCCCAACACGCCACCGTCACCTCCACTGCGTCACGCGTCCTCACGCTTCGCGGTGCTCTTTCTCGGCCATCAACCAGCTCCTTTCCGAGTCACATGCTCCTGCACCGGTCGCGGTACGTCACTGTCGACCACACCACACACATCTCCTGCGCTAGCGGTCCAGGAACCGAGTCCGCTCTACATTCCCACCTGGCCTTCCCCAGCCGACCTCATCTTCGCGCCATTGGCAGTCAAGGGCACAGGGACCACTGTACACCGGGGACCCGCAGGAATGTCACACTGTCTCCACCTTCTTCCCGATTGTCCTCCCCGGCCCTTCTCTGGCGACAACCCTCATTCAGTGTTTACGCTCTCGTACCGTTACCCACTCGTTATCCACTCGCCCTCAACTTCACGCATTCACACATGAGCGGCCTTTCCGCCAATTTCCCACTGGGACGGGGGTGCCAGCCTTCGCGTTGCATTCTGGGGTACTCTTGTCTACCACGTGACCGTTCGTGTGACCCCAAGGGCATGGTGGCGCCCATTGATAAGGAAAAGCGCTGGAGCAACCGAAGGTCACAGCAACCGGCCAACAACTCTTAATCCGAAGCGTACAAACTGTGGCGGGCAACATATCGTGCATGCAGAGTCGCCAAGGAGGCTGTGGCCGCTCACCGGCGGCGAGTTCTGAGTGGGAAGCTACACTTCGCTCCTCTGACAGCTATAACCGTCCACATCCTGGTTCTCCAGAGGTTTCTGCAGCCCATTTCTCGAATCCTCCGGGAACCAGTGAGCAGCCTGCACGCGAGAGCAAGGGATCTTCGAAGTCTTTCGCCTCCGCCATCAAGAAACCACTGAAAGACAACAGCTCCTTTACCTGAGTTGCCATCTAAAGAAGTTGGCCGGTGCATGACCGGCTTCAAGCAGCAAACTCGCCGTGAGCCGAAGGGACAGGGCAACAACGTCGTTGGTTCTGTACTCGTTATGCTATTTGCTGCGCTACGCATCATCGTCCAGCAACTTCCTGCGTAGTAATGCTGCGCAACCTCCCTATACTAAGTAATACTGGCCCCCTTGCAACCAGCAATGAATAATGCAGCGCCACTTGCACCAGCAGTTCAGTATCAAACAACGGCTATTTTTCAGCGGAAATCGCGGAGCCTCAAGTCGAAGACGTCGGACTTCCTCCAATTTATGTGGATGCATAAATTTCCCGTGCTTTGTTAATCAGAACATGGTATCACCAAGGATTTTCGACTATCTAACTACCTACGTTCGTTTCTGAACCCCCGTCCGGCACATTTTTGCAACGCCACCTGCGTGTGACTGCATGGAATTGGTGAATATGTCCCCTGCACTGTTGACTTGACCTCTCTTGACCTCGCAAGAGCCTCTCTCTATCTCCCGTCGGCGGTCAACTATAACATGAACGAACTGGACACACTTATACGTGAGCTCCCTGCACCTTTTGTGCTCTGTGCGGACTTCACCGCCCACAATGTTATTTGGGGCAGCATATGCTGTGACGCAAGAGGTGAAAGACTTGGGGATCTGTTTGCCGACCGGGGTTTTTGTGTCCTAAACGATGGCTCTCCGACGTTTATTCACACCACGTACCTTTCATCGTTGCATCGGCATTCGTAGCCTGCCAGTCTCTATGGCGCGTGGATGCTGACACCCTTGGTACTTTGTATAGTGACTACGTACCGGTTTTGATTAGCATACGACATGTCCGCCAGTCACCTGCCTTTCTTGGGTTAAAGCCAGTCACCTGCCTGCCTGGGCACTTGCCTGTCTTCTGAACGGTTCCTTTGTGTCCCAACACATTAAACGGACAAACTGGCAACACTATCAAGACTCTATCGAGACTGCTTCTTCAAGTGGTTGGCTCTTCAAATGACCGGGACCGACGTCGCCCAGTGGCTAATGCAACGCTGGCGGCTACAATGGTATTCCGGCTTCATTTTCATTTCTCTGCAGTGGACGCCGAATAGGCACCACCAGCTTACACTGGAGCATCTCGCCTCAACACACCGACTAACTCGCCATATATACACTGATGGCTCAGTGACACATGATAGTTCGAGCGCGGCTTTCTACATCCCGGATGAAGACCTGGGGCATCCTTTCAAACTCTCCTATACACTGTCCTCGACAGAAGCTGAGCTGTTCAGTATCCTGTCAGCACTGGAGGATATTGTCGGATCAGGCTACGAAGTCATTCTTACCGACAGCAAGACATCATTAGATATATTATCGTCGTCTCGCCCCAGCATAATAAGTGATTCGCACACCATGACACTTCAGAAATTCCATCAGCTCTTAGCTGATGGTCACAACATCACGTTTCAATAGGTTCGTGGCCACATAGGCATGTATGGAAACACCAGAGCAGACGCAGTAGCGGGTCTGATGATACCTCGGCCCTGGCGCGTCTGCCGCTTACCGCCCCCACACGCAGTCTGCATATTCGCCGTCGGTGTGCCACGTGTGTCCGGCAGTTCTGGACCGAAACTACGACTTACAGCATATTCCTACAGTCCATAGACCCATTGATGGGCATGATGAAATGAGCGCTGCCAGACGAAACACAAAAGACATTAGATAGAGACACACTGATGCGCTAACTTCCAACACTTTATTTTGAAATTAATGGAGTTTGCCATCGCTTGCCACCGCAGTCGTAAATAAGAATCCCTTCTCCACCGCCTACGACTGAAATGGGTCGGTTGACTTCCCGAAACTGCACTGTCTGTGGCGTGGAAGCTGACATCCCACACCAACTCCTGTATTGTCAACAGCACCTGCACCATAGGAACACCCTCCGTTGCCGTCTGCTCCAGATTGGCTGTAACGACTTTTCTTTGGCCGCTCTCCTTGGCCCCGTCCTGCACCCCCACCAGTGGGCTGTCACTGCCGCTCTCCTCAGTTTTCTTAGAGCCTCAGGACTCATGAACTGCGTGTGAAGTGTCTATTGTCTTTCTTTCCTTTTCCTTTGTTTCCTTCCTTTACTTTTTCTTCTTTTCCATTTTTCTTTTTCCTTTTTTTGGAATAGCAAGCCGCCTCTTTGCCTGGCTAACCTTTCCATTCCTTTTTTCTTCACAAACATGCTTATAACTCAAACAAACACAGGCGACCGAAACAACCCAGTGATCAAGTACTTACGAATGAAACGTTATTTCCGTGACAGAGCTGCTTTCCGTTGAAGGAGAGCGGCAGCCGGGACAGGAACACATTACCATAATGTTGGCTCCGCGATGCTGCTCATATTTTAACTGTCAATCAATTTGAAAAAGCACAAAAGCACGGAGAGCAACAAAGTGATGCAAAATCGAAGCTTAAGAAATGGCCACATGGTGCACAGGAGGAGATGGCGGTTTTAACGAGAGCGACAACCAAAGGGTACCCAAGCAACTCGACGGGAAAAGCCCGCACCTGAGACCTCCTCCATGTCTCTCACACACGTTATGGTGAACCCACATGCTGTCCTTATTCTCCTACTCGTGCTATCGATGCGTACCTGACTCGCAAGCATCGCTCCGAGTCTGAAGGGGGTGGGGGGGGAGGGTGATGCGACGGCGCGCCACTACTACCGCACCCCATGGCACAAGTCAGTCATGGCGCATTCCATTGGCAGAGTTGGGTTGAAGTTTCGCCCCGGGAAGGGGCAGCATCTGTTCCAATGGCAGAATCGGGGCATGCATTGAGTGTTACTTTGGAGGAGCTGGGGCAAAAAATTTTCTCAAAGGGGCAATAGTTTTTGACCCAGCGATTTCCTTGGAGCAAAGCCAGCGGAACACGACAGAGAAGAGGCATGCGCACGATAAGTGAGGCCTTTTGTTCGGCGATATGTTCGAGCTTTTCTTCCTTTTCTTTTTACTCGTGTGTCGCGTAGGTTGTCGCGCGTCTCTTGAACAGTGGAAACATGGCGCGTCTCGCTGTTTGTAATTACTCATATTATGCGATTCCGTAGCATCTTGCAGGACCTCACATGGCCAAAGAAAACCCGAGAAAGCACGTGAGTCACACGCTGTGCGCAGAGCGCGCATCGCACCTTGAATGCTAGCATTCCATTGACAAATCAAAGCCGTGCGATCTTGCCGGGAGCATACACTGAAACCCCACCCTGCGTGGGGCAAAAATTGCTCTCCCAATGGAATTCGCCATTAGTTATACTGGCAACGTCCTGGAGTGAAGCGACAGTTTGAGAAGCTCCCTAACACATCCGGCCCTCCGGTGTATTCCATCAACGCCGATGAGGACTCATGTAGAGGGACATCATCTCCTCTACATACATTTTGTAACTTATCTGATATCCTAAATACGGAGACGTATGGCTGTGGAACAGCAGCTGTTTTGCAAAAACGCAGACAACGACATCTGTATCACGATCACCTGGCGACGTGATCATCTCGAAATCCGAATGTTCCTTGACGTATTCACGAGGCAGCTTTTGCTTGCGCCCGATCTTAAGTGCGGTCCGCGCAATTGCGTTTCAATGCGCCTGTCCGTCAGCGCCTCTGTGTGACGGGTGCATGGGTTTCCAATTCACGTCAGCACCTTTGGGACGCTGCTTTACGTGAAACGGCTCCAGTAAGAACCGACCTAAAAGAGAAGTAATAATAATAATAATAATAATTGGGGCTTTACGTCGCCAGGTAACCGCAAAAAAATAAGTAAAGGAAGATACGAACGCAGGCGGCACGGTTGCCGGAGGTATGGGGACAAAGACCGATATTCCTTGGGTTGCTCCGTCCAAAAATTGAACTCAGCGAGCGAACCGATGCGTCCTTCCCTTCCGTAACGGGCTTGCGCCGGTTCGCGGATGGACGCATTGAAATGCAATAGTACGGCTTAAGTTACTGCATTGCATCAGCTGGCTGGCCTTTCGAGAAGACAATTTATATGTCATCTGTGCTCCCGTAACCACTTGGAGGTGTAGGGAAAGCATGATTCATAGAAAAAGGAATCGAAAACCTTAGGTGCTGAGGTGTTCTACAAGCAGACCTGCCGAACTTGCCTCAAAATGTGCTCAAGTCTAGTGGAGTCACGAAATAGAGTGCTCCGTTCAGTAACTCGAATTTCGTGGTGCAACTATAGGCAAGGATGGAGTCCACCAGCATTACACAGATGCTCTGTGCATTGTTAAGTGAAAGACTGCAACACAGAGCATTTGGGCCAAGTGAGCCACACTTTCTTATCGGAGCAACCAGCGATGGTAATCACGAATCCTATCCACCAGTCATCAGGGAATGGCTTTTCTTGGTGAACTCTCGGTCACTGGTACCCGACCCCCAAATCGGAGTTTTTTTCGGATAAATCCGAATTACTGTAAGTTTTCCCGGCGTATGTTTTTCGAATTTTCTTCCGATAAATCCGAAAGACTGGAACCCTATTTATGTAATTTTAAATGGCCAGCGCTTTCCTTGCCACGACGTCGCTGTCAGTAGCCTCCAGTTTCTCTTCTGTCATGCAGTCAAGCGTGTCGCTTGAGTGCATGACAGAAGAGAAACATACCTTAAAACAGTCTTCAATCAGCTCAGTCGCTCAGTTTCGCGACGTCCGCCAATATGTTGGAACGCCGGCTCAGTGGTTTATCCAGAATCCCAACCATGGAGGGGTGTTGGAAAAAACTGTGGGGGGGGGGGGGGCGCATTATTATAGTTACGTCATTACAGCTTAACATATATCATTACCAATATTTGTCTAAAGCTGAAATCGCAATGGCACCCCCATGTAGGGCACCCTGTCTTATTTCTTTCTTTCCAGAATAGCAAGCCGACGTACCGTTTGGCTGACCTTTCCCCCGATTTTTTTTCCTTTTCGTCGAATAAATATATCCCCCTCTGTAGGGGGTACATAGGTGAAATAGTTAGGGGTGTCACTGAACATTTGGGGGGTGTTAGGGGACGTAGGGGGGGGGGGGTCTGGATAAACCACTGCTCAGGTTGACGTTACTCTAAAACATAAACCGCGAACGTTGCATTCGTTCTTGTTTATCCCAAGAACTACAACATTCTCCTTGATGAAATTTTGCATTTGGTATCTACATGTAACTCACAGTCGAATGCAACTTTAATCTGTTGGCATAGCCAACCAATAAGTTGGCTTGTATTGTTCCTGCAGGAACTGCTCTTCACAGGATTTACATTTGTGCACGTATTGTGCTGTTTACTGAAAGATGGCTTACTATCATGCCGTGCACCCTTGAAACGGAACTTTACAACATAACACTTCATCTTTTCGGAATAACGGAATCATGATTCCGAAAAACATTGTCCCCCTCTACTGATTTGTTGAAAATTGGAGGCTTTTGTGACACTTAACCTGCCCGTTTTCACGAACGCTGAGGATATTTCTCACTGCCGTCCGGAGTAGCATTGCCAGTGCTCTACACACGAACAGCGTAGAGGTCAGTAGTGCTGCCCGGAGCTACTGGGACGCCACGGACGTTGAGGAATTTCCTCAATGTTCGAGCATGTGGGCCTAGCTAGGTGTCACACAATGGCGTACGACGTGTTCAAATCAACAGTGATAACGGTATCGTTCAGTGCAGTGATTGACCTTGAGCATTTTATGCATTGAAGTTCTGTTCTAACAACGGCAGCGGCATCATCCCTGTTGCAAGACCGGCCTCACACCAGCGTTTTTCACGAAGCCAAACCGGACCCATTGAAACCTACGGGGCTTGATCGGCCTTAGGTGCTATTTTTGAAGCAAACGGATGACAAAAACGTTTGCGTGAAATGGGCCTGAAGGTATGGTGGGGAACTACGAACAATCCTCCTGTCACAAATTTATTAGTCCAGGAACTAAACGTTCTTTATTTTTTTTTCCTGGGGATTGCGAACGGCATTGAAATGCATGACGGGAGCCGTGTCCGGTGTGGTCAGGCTCTGCTTCGAGAGAAAATCAAATGTCTTCCAGAAACCTCTGCTGCAAAGTAATGGCAGAAGGGCAGTGTGACCTCGCCCGTCTTGCACAAGGTTCTCTCCAAGATGGAGAAGTGGTTGCGTTCTGCTCGAGTCCTTAGGGATTGTGCAAAACCTCCACGATGGTCTGCGGAGCAGCGATTAGTCGTTGCCGTTTCCGCTGAAATACTGGGTGTGGCGATCTGACTCACGGCGCTTTTCCACTAAAAGGCTACGCAAGCCACTACCCTCATGTGACCTACCTACTCACTAGCGTAGCCAGAGGGGGGTTTGGGAGGTTCACTCCCCCCCCCGAAACAGTACCTTTGGTAGTGCTTTTGGGAAAGGGAAACGAGGGTGAACTCCTCCTTCCCTCATGTAAAGTTATCATAGAACCTATCCCGAAATATTTTTCTGGCTACGCTGCTGCTGCCCCGTAATTCCGTCTCTTTCCGAAGTCGCCTGTCATCTTTTTACTCACTCTAAAACCGTTTATGGAAGTCGCTTGTGTAAACGCAAGTACGCTAGAATTCCCTTGGGGCTGTGATTCACGGTCAGGAAAATGGTTCTTTGTCCTCATTCAAGGAAGCCAGAACGTGTGGAAGGCACTGGACCGGATGATGTCTTCAAGCTTGAGGCTGGCTCGTGTCAGCATCCTCCTAGGCGCGTCCTTTGTCATCCGTCGGGAGTAAGCACACGAATTTTATGCTAAGGTTAGGAAGTATTTGCGGTACCGGACAGTATATCTTAGGGTCAGGACATTATCCTGATGCATCCTAGGCTGTCCATCGTGACTCGACTGATAACAGACTACTTAGAACACAGACTTTTTTTGTTGGGTGAGCAGGAGTTCTTGCGACAGTGGTCCTGCCGCCATGCTGCTCTTCACAACGTTCGGACATGTACGCCTAACGGGCCTCATCTACCGGGTGTCTCAGTTAAATCCCCGGGCTAAATAATCCGGGCGTGATGTCGCGTTAGCCACCCGCTTCTGGGCAGCTCTTAGCCGCGAGCGTGAGCCGTCCTCGCACAAAGACGTCGTGCTGAGCTTGCTCGTCTTGAGCCATATGGAAGACGAGCAGTTTCTCGGCAGCCAGTGGATGCCAGTCTCCCAACGAGCAGCCTGGGTCATCTCGCACTTCGTAATAGTGACAGCGTTTTGTGAGACGAAGAGATGGAATGTACTCGTACACGTCCACCTGGGAGCACACACGGAGCAGCAACAGGAGACCTGTGTTAGAAGGGAAAAAAAAAAGTCAGACAACGTCCTATTCAGCCTGAATCGTTCTTGTGTCAGTCAGTGTACATGAAAGTCAGTTTGCGCTGCATGCCTTGGTCTCGTTCCTGTGTGAAATTGTTGCCCACGATATGTTTTGCGTACGGCATCATACCGCCGATAACACAGCCTCAAACGCGCCCAATTTCTTGTCCACTTCTGTCGTAGCGTCAAACCCTAATCTGCAGCACGCCCCTGAAACGCATCTAAATAATAATTCAACTCCAATGCGTGATGCCGGCCGACTACCAAAAGATCGTAACGTTATCAACCTTTCTTCCCGTGAACTTACGAACTCTGATCGTTCCCTACTTGGTAAAGGATTATCGTTCTGCCCTAATGATGCAAGAGTGGATGAATACCAGTTACACTTAGATCTTGATAACTTTACCCGGAGGCTACGGCTTGCCGAATATTTTCATTAAAATACAAGAGTCGAACAGTAATCCGTTTCGAGTTCACTCCAGGACCTAACCGGGATTGATTTGTACATTAAAGCAGTTCAGAAGGATATCTTCCGTGCGTATCAGGACAGCGCCAAACGCAAACTCAGGTATAACCTCACTAAGCAGGAGCAAGAAAGCTGATCGGCACTAGAGAACGACAAGGATATCGTAATTAAGAGGGCAGATAAAGGAGGCGCGATAGTTGTAATGGATAAACAATCATACGTTACAGAAGGCCTCCGCCAACTTCAGTGAGCGGAATTTTACAGACCTCTGGAAACTGACCCCAGCCCCGAAATTAGTGCCAATGTAACCGAAGTCCTAACAAGGTTAAAAAACGCTAAAAAGATTGACGAGAGCCTGTACCAGTATTTACTCCCAAAGGACCCTAGGCCTGGTAGATTTTACATGCTCCCCAAGATACATAACCCGGGTCACCCCGGAAGGCCGATTGTTTCCTGTAATGGTACAGCCACTGAGAATCCATCATTCGTGGATCATCTCCTCAAGCCCATCCCGTCTAAATTCGACTCATACGTTAAGGATACCAACCATTTCCTTCAAGATATACGTACAATAAACGTTCCCCCTAACTGTCTGTTAGCAACCCTAGATGTCACTTCCCTGTATACTAACATCCCCCACTCAGACGGAATAGCAGCAGCAGGGTGTGCATTTAAGAACCAACCCGATCAGGGTTATGATACGTCCGTCCTCACGGAACTCCTGAATCTGATTCTAACATGCAATAACTTCGAATTCGACAACAAACACTCGGTCAATGGTACAGCAGTGGGAAGAAAAATGTCCCCGAACTATGCAAATATCTTCATGGCATCCTTGGAAGAACCGTTCCTCAGAAATTGTGCACTGAAGCCACTCCTATATAAGCGATTCCTAGATATATTCATTATTTGGCCCCACTCCGAATGCGACCTTCAGTTGTTTGTTAGCGACTTTAACCAAGTGCATCCCCAGTATTAAATTTACATTCAGTTACTCCTCCTCAGTTGTTAATTTTCTGGATGTGGAAGTTAAAATACATAATGGCATTGTAGAGGACGGTGGTCTTCCTCTACATGAGCCCCGACCGGCGATGATGGTATGCCACAGAGAGGCGATGACTGTGGCCTATCTCCATGGCCGCGCCGGTGGAACTGAGGCAGGTGCTTCAGGCGCGTGGCCATCTTCGTCATTGTCCACGGCCCGCTACAGTGCTCCCCTCCCCAGACGCGGAGCGGCGAGAAAGAAGAATGGTGAACTGCGTCTACACCGGAGGGAGAGAGCGAGAGCGACGAATTCGTGGGACAGCAGAATACCCGTTGCGTGAAGCTCTCGATGAGCGAGGCAGATGAAGGGCGAATCGTTGGGCGTCAGGATCGTAGCCTGGGGTGCCGGAACCGGCACGGGCGCGTGAGCTGATAGGGTCCCAGGAAGTGATGCTGCGTACCCGTGAAAACTGCCGAGACGCCGGCTAATGCGGGCCGTGGCGTCGGCGGCCGCGACTGCCGAAACCGGCAGGCGAGCACTTTGCTCTGTTGTCGCGGCCGGCTGCGAATGAGCGTCGTGAGGCGGAAGGGAAGTGGCGGGTAGTGAGTGTGCCGGGGACCGTGCACAGCGCAGGGCGGTCCCCGGGATCCGTCAAGCGATGGTCGGTTAGAGGATCGTATGACCAGTGACCGGTCGGAGCGTTGCATGGTCGTCCAAATCGGTAACGTACCGTGGAAGGGGACGGTACGTGAGCGTCGGCGCGTCAGTTGACAGGAGAAGGGCAGTTGTGATGCTGTCGTCGTGAGCCGGACGGTGAAATGCTGCACGGCTGCAGAGGTGGGCGGGCCGTGCTGGACGGTGAGGCCGCAGGTGGAAAGGCGCCGGGTACGTTACCGGCGAGTTTGCTGGCGGTGGGTCCATGTATAGAGCGCTGTGGTAGTGCTCGTCCAAGGCGTCGTCAGGAATTTGGGATAGTAACGAGCCGAATTGCTCCGAACATGGTGTCCGTTGTTCGGGTCACCAATTGTAGAGGACGGTGGTCTTCCTCTACATGAGCCCCGACCGGCGATGATGGTATGCCACGGAGAGGCGATGACGGTGGCCTATCTCCATGGCCACGCCGGTGGAACTGAGGCAGGTGCTTCAGGCGCGCGGCCATCTTCGTCATTGTCCATGGCCCGCTACAGAATCATAACCACGAGTCTGTATCGAAAGCCTGACGACTCCCAACAGTATCTATCGTTCCAGAGTTGCCACCCCAGACACACTAAGCTAGCTATCCCTTATAGTCAAGCGCTGAGTTACCGGAGAATATGTTCTAACGATGATGAACTAGACAATCATCTTGAGCCTTGAAGAGACATTCGCAGATAGAAAATATCCTAATCAGGTCGTAAAAGATGCCATAGCCAGAGCTAGATCAACCGATCGAGAGAACCTATTCCAAACACAGCCCCGAGCCGATAAGAATTCTTCAGTAAACCTCACTATTAGCTTCAACGGTTATGCCCCGGACGTAAACCGCATACTTAAACGGCACTATGCAATCCTCACCCAATCTGATCGTATGAATCAGGTGTTTCCGGAACAACCCCGTGTTACTTATCGTCGAGCAAGGTACATCCAAGACAGACTTGTGAACGCCAAGTTAAACAAGCTGTCGGAGCACAACGGTTGTCAACCATGCAACGGACGCAGATGCCAGATCTGTAAATTAATGCAAACTGCTACCAGAGTAGAAAGCACAAATTCTAACTATCGCACAAAAATTAATGGTCTATTTAACTGTAAGTCTTCTAACGTCCTTTATCTCCTCTAATGTAATGAGTGCAAGGCCCAATATATCGGTCAA
>NC_088208.1:3588424-3595924 GCF_037126465.1 Ornithodoros turicata
CCCAACCCAACCTAACCTAACCTAACCTAACCCAACCTAACCTAACCTAACCTAGAGCACTACCGTGTATGGAGTTCTAGGTTGAGCAGTGAGACAGAGCACCACCAACTGAAATACGTGATGCTTTCAATAAATGCGGTAAGATAAATTTATAGACATAAGTGAGAGGTAGCGTGTTTCTTTGTTTTTCTCTTTTTGTTCTTGTCGAAAGAACCCAACCCAACCCAACCTAACCTTACCTAACCTAACCCAACCCAACCCAACCCAACCTAACCTAACCTAACCTTACCTAACCTAGAGCACTACCGTGTATGGAGTTCTAGGTTGAGCAGTGACACAGCACCAGAAACTGAAATACTTGATGCTCTCAATAAATGCGGTAAGATAAATTTATAGATGTAAGTGAGAGGTAGCGTGTTTCTTCGTTTTTCTATTTTAGTTCTTGTTGAAAGAACCTAACCCAACCCAACCCAACCCAACCTAACCTAACTTAACCTAACCTAACCTAACCTAACCTAACCTAACCTAACCCAACCCAACCTAACCTAACCTAACCTAACCTAGAGCACTACCGTGTATGGAGTTCTAGGTTAAGAAGTGAGACACAGCACTAAAAACTGAAATACTTGATGCTTTCAATAAATGCGGTAAGATAAATTTATAGATGTAAGTGAGAGGTAGCGTGTTTCTTCACTTTTCTATTTTTGTTCTTGTCGAAAGAACCCAACCCAACCTAACCCAACCCAACCAAACCTAACCTAACCTAACCTAGAGCACTACCGTGTATGGAGTTCTAGGTTGAGCAGTGAGACACAGCACCAGAAACTGAAATACTTGATGCTCTCAATAAATGCGGTAAGATATATTTATAGATGTAAGTGAGAGGTAGCGTGTTTCTTCATTTTTCTATTTTTGTTCTTGTCGAACCAAACCGAGCCGAGCCGAGCCGAGCCTAGCCTAGAGCACTACCGTGTATGGAGTTCTAGGTTGAGAAGTGAGACACAGCACTAGAAACTGAAATACTTGATCCTTTCAATAAATGCGGTAAGATAAATTTATAGATGTAAGTGAGAGGTAGCGTGTTTCTTCACTTTTCTATTTTTGTTCTTGTCGAAAGAACCCAACCCAACCGAACCTAACCTAACCCAACCTAACCCAACTCAACCCAACCTAGCCTAGCCTAGCCTAGCCTAGAGCACTACCGTGTATGGAGTTCTAGGTTGAGCAGTGGGACAGAGCACCAGAAACTGAAATACTTGATGCTTTCAATAAATGCGGTAAGATAAATTTATAGATGTAAGTGAGAGGTAGCGTGTCTCTTCGTTTTTCTATTTTTGTTCTTGTCGAAAGAACCCAACCCAACCTAACTTAACCCAACCTAACCTATCCTAACCTAGAGCACTACCGTGTATGGAGTTCTAGGTTGAGAAGTGAGACAGAGCATCAGAAACTGAAATACTTGATGCTTTCAATAAATGCGGTAAGATAAATTTATAGATGTAAGTGAGAGGTAGCGTGTTTCTTAGTTTTTCTATTTTTGTTCTTGTAACCTAACCTAACCTAACCCAACCTAACCTAACCTAACCTAACCTAGAGCACTACTGTGTATGGAGTTCTAGGTTGAGCAGTGAGACGCAGCACCAGAAACTGAAATACTTGATGCTCTCAATAAATGCGGTAAGATAAATTTATAGATGTAAGTGAGAGGCAGCGTGTTTCTTCACTTTTCTATTTTTGTTCTTGTCGAAAGAACCCAACCCGACCTAACCTAACCTAACCTAACCTAGAGCACTACCGTGTATGGAGTTCTAGGTTGAGCAGTGAGACACAGCACCAGAAACTGAAATACTTGATGCTCTCAATAAATGCGGTAAGATATATTTATAGATGTAAGTGAGAGGTAGCGTGTTTCTTCGTTTTTCTATTTTTGTTCTTGTCGAACCGAACCGAGCCGAGCCGAGCCTAGCCTAGCCTAGAGCACTACCGTGTATGGAGTTCTAGGTTGAGAAGTGAGACACAGCACTAGAAACTGAAATACTTGATCCTTTCAATAAATGCGGTAAGATAAATTTATAGATGTAAGTGAGAGGTAGCGTGTTTCTTCACTTTTCTATTTTTGTTCTTGTCGAAAGAACCCAACCCAACCGAACCTAACCTAACCCAACCTAACCCAACCCAACCCAACCTAGCCTAGCCTAGCCTAGCCTAGAGCACTACCGTGTATGGAGTTCTAGGTTGAGCAGTGGGACAGAGCACCAGAAACTGAAATACTTGATGCTTTCAATAAATGCGGTAAGATAAATTTATAGATGTAAGTGAGAGGTAGCGTGTCTCTTCGTTTTTCTATTTTTGTTCTTGTCGAAAGAACCCAACCCAACCTAACTTAACCCAACCTAACCTATCCTAACCTAGAGCACTACCGTGTATGGAGTTCTAGGTTGAGCAGTGAGACAGAGCATCAGAAACTGAAATACTTGATGCTTTCAATAAATGCGGTAAGATAAATTTATAGATGTAAGTGAGAGGTAGCGTGTTTCTTAGTTTTTCTATTTTTGTTCTTGTAACCTAACCTAACCTAACCCAACCTAACCTAAGCTAACCTAACCTAGAGCACTACTGTGAATGGAGTTCTAGGTTTAGCAGTGAGACGCAGCACCAGAAACTGAAATACTTGATGCTCTCAATAAATGCGGTAAGATAAATTTATAGATGTAAGTGAGAGGCAGCGTGTTTCTTCGTTTTTCTATTTTTGTTCTTGTCGAAAGAACCCAACCCAACCCAACCCAACCTAACCTAACCTAACCTAACCTAACCTAACCTAACCCAACCCAACCCAACCCAACCTAACCTAACCTAACCCAACCCAACCTAACCGAACCCAACCTAACCTAACCTAAAGCTAACCTAGAGCACTACCGTGTATGGAGTTCTAGGTTGAGCAGTGAGACGCAGCACCAGAAACTGAAATACTTGATGCTCTCAATAAATGCTGTAAGATAAATTTATAGATGTAAGTGAGAGGCAGCGTGTTTCTTCGTTTTTCTATTTTTGTTCTTGTCGAAAGAACCCAACCCAACCTAACCCAACCTAACCCAACCCAACCTAACCTAACCTAACCTAACCCAACCCAACCCAACCCAACCCAACCCAACCCAACCCAACCCAACCTAACCTAACCTAACCCAACCCAACCCAACCCAACCCAAACCAACCTAACCTAACCTAGAGCACTACTGTGTATGGAGTTCTAGGTTGAGCAGTGAGACACAGCACCAGAAACTTAAATACTTGATGCTCTCAATAAATGCGGTAAGATAAATTTATAGATGTGAGAGGTAGCGTGTTTCTTCATTTTTCTATTTTTGTTCTTGTCGAAAGAACCCAACCCAACCCAACCCAACCCAACCTAACCTAACCTAACCTAACCTAGTCGTAAGTGAGAGGTAGCATGTTTCTTTTTTTTTCTATTTTTGTTCTTGTCGAAGGAACCCAACCCAACCTAACCCAACCCAACCCAACCTAACCTAACGTAACCTAACCTAACCCAACCCAACCCAACCCAACCCAACCTAACCTTACCTAACCTAACCTAACCTAACCTAACCTAATCTAACCTAGTCGTAAGTGAGAGGTAGCGTGTTTCTTCGTTTTTCTATTTTTGTTCTTGTCGAAAGAACCCAACCTAACCTAACCTAACCTAACCTAACCCAACCCAACCTAACCTAACCTAACCTAACCTAACCTAGAGCACTACCGTGTATGGAGTTCTAGGTTGAGCAGTGAGACAGAGCACCACCAACTGAAATACTTGATGCTTTCAATAAATGCGGTAAGATAAATTTATAGACGTAAGTGAGAGGTAGCGTGTTTCTTAGTTTTTCTCTTTTTGTTCTTGTCGAAAGAACCCAACCCAACCTAACCCAACCCAACCCAACCTAGCCTAGCCTAGCCTAGCCTAGAGCACTACAGTGTATGGAGTTCTAGGTTGAGCAGTGGGACAGAGCACCAGAAACTGAAATACTTGATGCTTTCAATAAATGTGGTAAGATAAATTTATAGATGTAAGTGAGAGGTAGCGTGTTTCTTCATTTTTCTATTTTTGTTCTTGTCGAACCAAACCGAGCCGAGCCGAGCCGAGCCTAGCCTAGAGCACTACCGTGTATGGAGTTCTAGGTTGAGAAGTGAGACACAGCACTAGAAACTGAAATACTTGATCCTTTCAATAAATGCGGTAAGATAAATTTATAGATGTAAGTGAGAGGTAGCGTGTTTCTTCACTTTTCTATTTTTGTTCTTGTCGAAAGAACCCAACCCAACCGAACCTAACCTAACCCAACCTAACCCAACTCAACCCAACCTAGCCTAGCCTAGCCTAGCCTAGAGCACTACCGTGTATGGAGTTCTAGGTTGAGCAGTGGGACAGAGCACCAGAAACTGAAATACTTGATGCTTTCAATAAATGCGGTAAGATAAATTTATAGATGTAAGTGAGAGGTAGCGTGTCTCTTCGTTTTTCTATTTTTGTTCTTGTCGAAAGAACCCAACCCAACCTAACTTAACCCAACCTAACCTATCCTAACCTAGAGCACTACCGTGTATGGAGTTCTAGGTTGAGAAGTGAGACAGAGCATCAGAAACTGAAATACTTGATGCTCTCAATAAATGCGGTAAGATAAATTTATAGATGTAAGTGAGAGGCAGCGTGTTTCTTCGTTTTTCTATTTTTGTTCTTGTCGAAAGAACCCAACCCGACCCAACCTAACCTAACCTAACCTAGAGCACTACTGTGAATGGAGTTCTAGGTTGAGCAGTGAGACGCAGCACCAGAAACTTAAATACTTGATGCTCTCAATAAATGCGGTAAGATAAATTTATAGATGTAAGTGAGAGGCAGCGTGTTTCTTCGTTTTTCTATTTTTGTTCTTGTCGAAAGAACCCAACCCAACCTAACCCAACCCAACCCAACCTAACCCAACCCAACCCAACCTAGCCTAGCCTAGCCTAGCCTAGAGCACTACAGTGTATGGAGTTCTAGGTTGAGCAGTGGGACAGAGCACCAGAAACTGAAATACTTGATGCTTTCAATAAATGCGGTAAGATAAATTTATAGATGTAAGTGAGAGGTAGCGTGTTTCTTAGTTTTTCTATTTTTGTTCTTGTAACCTAACCTAACCTAACCCAACCTAACCTAACCTAACCTAGAGCACTACTGTGAATGGAGTTCTAGGTTGAGCAGTGAGACGCAGCACCAGAAACTGAAATACTTGATGCTCTCAATAAATGCGGTAAGATAAATTTATAGATGTAAGTGAGAGGCAGCGTGTTTCTTCGTTTTTCTATTTTTATTCTTGTCGAAAGAACCCAACCCAACCTAACCCAACCCAACCCAACCCAACCCAACCTAACCTAACCTAACCTAACCTAAGCTAACCTAACCCAACCTAACCCAACCCAACCTAACCATACCTAACCTAACCTAGACCTTCTTGTAGGTTAGGTTACAAGACCTTCTTGTAACCTAACCTAACCTAACCTAACCTAACCTAACCTAACCTAATCTAACCTAGTCGTAAGTGAGAGGTAGCGTGTTTCTTCGTTTTTCTATTTTTGTTCTTGTCGAAAGAACCCAACCTAACCTAACCTAACCTAACCTAACCCAACCCAACCTAACCTAACCTAACCTAACCTAACCTAGAGCACTACCGTGTATGGAGTTCTAGGTTGAGCAGTGAGACAGAGCACCACCAACTGAAATACTTGATGCTTTCAATAAATGCGGTAAGATAAATTTATAGACGTAAGTGAGAGGTAGCGTGTTTCTTAGTTTTTCTCTTTTTGTTCTTGTCGAAAGAACCCAACCCAACCTAACCCAACCCAACCCAACCTAGCCTAGCCTAGCCTAGCCTAGAGCACTACAGTGTATGGAGTTCTAGGTTGAGCAGTGGGACAGAGCACCAGAAACTGAAATACTTGATGCTTTCAATAAATGCGGTAAGATAAATTTATAGATGTAAGTGAGAGGTAGCGTGTTTCTTAGTTTTTCTATTTTTGTTCTTGTAACCTAACCTAACCTAACCCAACCTAACCTAACCTAACCTAGAGCACTACTGTGAATGGAGTTCTAGGTTGAGCAGTGAGACGCAGCACCAGAAACTTAAATACTTGATGCTCTCAATAAATGCGGTAAGATAAATTTATAGATGTAAGTGAGAGGCAGCGTGTTTCTTCGTTTTTCTATTTTTGTTCTCGTCGAAAGAACCCAACCCAACCTAACCCAACCCAACCCAACCTAGCCTAGCCTAGCCTAGCCTAGAGCACTACAGTGTATGGAGTTCTAGGTTGAGCAGTGGGACAGAGCACCAGAAACTGAAATACTTGATGCTTTCAATAAATGCGGTAAGATAAATTTATAGATGTAAGTGAGAGGTAGCGTGTTTCTTAGTTTTTCTATTTTTGTTCTTGTAACCTAACCTAACCTAACCCAACCTAACCTAACCTAACCTAGAGCACTACTGTGAATGGAGTTCTAGGTTGAGCAGTGAGACGCAGCACCAGAAACTGAAATACTTGATGCTCTCAATAAATGCGGTAAGATAAATTTATAGATGTAAGTGAGAGGCAGCGTGTTTCTTCGTTTTTCTATTTTTGTTCTTGTCGAAAGAACCCAACCCAACCTAACCCAACCCAACCCAACCCAACCTAACCTAACCTAACCTAACCTAAGCTAACCTAACCCAACCTAACCCAACCCAACCTAACCATACCTAACCTAACCTAGAGCACTACCGTGTATGGAGTTCTAGGTTGAGCAGTGAGACGCAGCACCAGAAACTGAAATACTTGATGCTCTCAATAAATGCGGTAAGATAAATTTATAGATGTAAGTGAGAGGCAGCGTGTTTCTTCGTTTTTCTATTTTTGTTCTTGTCGAAAGAACCCAACCCAACCTAACCCAACCTACCCCAACCCAACCAAACCTAACCTAACCTAACCTAACCTAAACTAACCTAACCTAACCTAGAGCACTACCGTGTATGGAGTTCTAGGTTGAGCAGTGAGACGCAGCACCAGAAACTGAAATACTTGATGCTCTCAATAAATGCTGTAAGATAAATTTATAGATGTGAGAGGTAGCGTGTTTCTTCGTTTTCCTCTTTTTGTTCTTGTCGAAAGAACCCAACCCAACCTAACCCAACCCAACCCAACATAACCTAACTTAACCTAACCTAAACTAACCCAACCGAACCTAACCTAACCTAACCTTGAGCACTACCGTGTATGGAGTTCTAGGTTGAGAAGTGAGACAGAGCACCACCAACTGAAATACTTGATGCTTTCAATAAATGCGGTAAGATAAATTTATAGACGTAAGTGAGAGGTAGCGTGTTTCTTCGTTTTTCTATTTTTGTTCTTGTCGAAAGAACCCAACCCAACCTAACCCAACCCAACCCAACATAACCTAACTTAACCTAACCTAACCTAACCCAACCGAACCTAACG
>NC_088208.1:3603424-3605924 GCF_037126465.1 Ornithodoros turicata
AAGATAAATTTATAGATGTAAGTGAGAGGTAGCGTGTTTCTTCGTTTTTCTATTTTTGTTCTTGTCGAACCGAACCGAGCCGAGCCGAGCCTAGCCTAGCCTAGAGCACTACCGTATATGGAGTTCTAGGTTGAGAAGTGAGACACAGCACTAGAAACTGAAATACTTGATCCTTTCAATAAATGTGGTAAGATAAATTTATAGATGTAAGTGAGAGGTAGCGTGTTTCTTCACTTTTCTATTTTTGTTCTTGTCGAAAGAACCCAAACCAACCTAACCCAACCCAACCTAACCTAACCTAACCTAGAGCACTACCGTGTATGGAGTTCTAGGTTGAGCAGTGAGACACAGCACCAGAAACTGAAATACTTGATGCTCTCAATAAATGCGGTAAGATATATTTATAGATGTAAGTGAGAGGTAGCGTGTTTCTTCGTTTTTCTATTTTTGTTCTTGTCGAACCGAACCGAGCCGAGCCGAGCCAAGCCTAGCCTAGCCTAGAGCACTACCGTGTATGGAGTTCTAGGTTGAGAAGTGCGACACAGCACTAGAAACTGAAATACTTGATCCTTTCAATAAATGCGGTAAGATAAATTTATAGATGTAAGTGAGAGGTAGCGTGTTTCTTCACTTTTCTATTTTTGTTCTTGTCGAAAGAACCCAACCCAACCGAACCTAACCCAACCTAACCCAACCCAACCCAGCCTAGCCTAGCCTAGCCTAGAGCACTACCGTGTATGGAGTTCTAGGTTGAGCAGTGAGACACAGCACCAGAAACGGAAATACTTGATGCTCTCAATAAATGCGGTAAGATAAATTTATAGATGTAAGTGAGAGGCAGCGTGTTTCTTCATTTTTCTATTTTTGTTCTTGTCGAAAGAACCCAACCCAACCTAACCCAACCTAACCCAACCCAACCTAACCTAACCTAACCTAACCTAACCCAACCCAACCCAACCCAACCCAACCTAACCTAACCTAACCTAACCCAACCCAACCTAACCTAACCTAACCTAACCTAGAGCACTACCGTGTATGGAGTTCTAGGTTGAGCAGTGAGACGCAGCACCAGAAACTGAAATACTTGATGCTCTCAATAAATGCGGTAAGATAAATTTATAGATGTAAGTGAGAGCCAGCGTGTTTCTTCGTTTTTCTATTTTTGTTCTTGTCGAAAGAACCCAACCCAACCTAACCCAACCCAACCCAACCTAACCTAACCTAACCTAACCTAACCTAACCTAACCCAACCCAACCCAACATAACCTAACTTAACCTAACCTAACCTAACCCAACCCAACCTAACCTAACCTAACCTAACCTAGAGCACTACCGTGTATGGAGTTCTAGGTTGAGCAGTGAGACACAGCACCAGAAACTGAAATACTTGATGCTCTCAATAAATGCGGTAAGATAAATTTATAGATGTAAGTGAGAGGTAGCGTATTTCTTCGTTTTTCTATTTTTGTTCTTGTCGAACCGAACCGAGCCGAGCCGAGCCTAGCCTAGAGCACTACCGTGTATGGAGTTCTAGGTTGAGAAGTGAGACACAGCACTAGAAACTGAAATACTTCATCCTTTCAATAAATGAGGAAAGATAAATTTATAGATGTAAGTGAGAGGTAGCGTGTTTCTTCACTTTTCTATTTTTGTTCTTGTCGAAAGAACCCAACCCAACCTAACCTAACCTAACCTAACCTAGAGCACTACCGTGTATGGAGTTCTAGGTTGAGCAGTGAGACACAGCACCAGAAACTGAAATACTTGATGCTCTCAATAAATGCGGTAAGATAAATTTATAGATGTAAGTGAGAGGTAGCGTGTTTCTTCGTTTTTCTATTTTTGTTCTTGTCGAAAGAACCCAACCCAACCCAACCCAGCCTAACCTAACCCAACCTAACCTAACCTAACTTAACCTAACCTAACCTAACCTAACCTAGACCCCTACCGTGTATGGAGTTCTAGGTTGAGCACTGAGACACAGCACCAGAAACTGAAATACTTGATGCTCTCAATAAATGCGGTAAGATAAATTTATAGATGTAAGTGAGAGGTAGCGTGTTTCTTCGTTTTTCTATTTTAGTTCTTGTTGAAAGAACCTAACCCAACCTAACCCAACCCAACCCAACATAACCTAACTTAACCTAACCTAACCTAACCTAACCCAACCCAACCTAACCTAACCTAACCTAACCTAACCTAGAGTACTACCGTGTATGGAGTTCTAGGTTAAGAAGTGAGACACAGCAGTAAAAACTGAAATACTTGATGCTTTCAATAAATGCGGTAAGATAAATTTATAGATGTAAGTGAGAGGTAGCGTGTTTCTTCACTTTTCTATTTTTGTTCTTGTCGAAAGAACCCAACCCAACCTAACCCAACCCAACCAAACCTAACCTAACCTAACCTAGAGCACTACCGTGTATGGAGTTCTAGGTTGAGCAGTGAGACACAGCACCAGAAACTGAAATACTTGATGCTCTCAATAAATGCGGTAAGA